>NW_018165132.1:514020-515609 GCF_001263595.1 Phalaenopsis equestris | reverse complement strand
AAGAAACACCCCCTAATTTCGACGACAAAAAAGACTCAAAAAAAAAAAAAAAGACTGCGAATAGGAGCGTTGCAGCCTTTTAAGCAAAGTAATCAATATTTTATAACAATTTTATTTTTTGTCAAGCATTGTTTCCATCTGTCATTTAAAATTGGTTACGTAAGAAAGCTGCATTTAAACAACCACTTCAGCAATATCAAAGACGCAAGAACGTTGTTCATCTGAATAAAAACAAACATAAAACGAAAGGACTTAGATGGAATAGAGAGATTGATAGAAAACGATCAAGGGAAAGAAAATTGTACCCGACTTGAGGAAGTCCAAGAACGCACTAACTATGCGGCGGCACATAGCAGAATCGGATCGCAGGTCGCCCATGTTCGCTAAGGGAACACTCAAAACTCCAGAAACAGGTCCTTCGTCCCGTTCGTGGAACCACTGGATTGAATCTGGTGGATTGAGCTTGAGCTGGGCAATAAAACCAGAATATTGTAGAACTCGACTTCTAGGGCTAACAAAAACTGTTCTGCCTCAGGCTTCGGAAAAAGATTACATCGATTAAGCACTTTGGATTTGGACAGTCCTTAATAAAGTTTTATTCGATTATTTTGCAGTGTTGTTAAAATATTCTCCCCTGATATGGAGTTGTGTTATTCCAATAACAGTTCAGCCTAACTTTCTGATGTTATACTTTTTCCCCTTCTAAATATTCAAATAACATAGTGTAAATTGAAATAATATTGGAAATACGTCGAATAACATAGCCCCAAATCAAATAACGCGGGTAAATATTTCAATAACACTTCAACCTAAAATCATGTAAAATGGGGGATATTCCAATAAAAATGCAAAATAATCTAATAACACTTCTTTTTTTTTTTGCAGATAGTGCAGATGGAATATTCCTATAACACAGTGGGATATTCCTAATTATTGCAATTCTAACGTAGCTTTACGTTTGGAATCCTGATGTAATATTTTTCCCAAAGCTTCAGCCAAAAGCTTTTCTGTTTTCCATCACACCGGATTATCTGCAGTTGCTGCTCAAAAACTATGGCCTAATTTTCTTAAAAAAAGTTTATAATAATCAGAATTAGATGATAAAATGTAAAAATTATACTTGTGAACCAAAAAGACTTTTTAAGTCATATATATTGAGGTTGAACAATTATATAAGTTCTAATCATTCGTTTTAAATTCAAAATAAAAATAGCGTTATAATTGTTTGATTTCCATAAATGATCATGTAGAATTTTAAAAAGAAGTTGTATATAATTATTACATTTTCTTATATTTTTATATATCTCATGTATAAATTTTTATACTTATTTATGTAATATTGTAAAGCTTATCAAAATTTAAGCATAAAAATATGTATTTATTTTTGTTGATATTGATGATATTTTTTATAGTTTAATAGTTTAAGTATTGATATGTCATCAATAAATTTCTATCATTCAGCATGAATCTCGAGGTATGACATGAATTATGAAATAAAGTTTGAGTAAGAAATGCTCAAAATCTGATTAATTGTCATTCATGAAAAAATATTACATCAGTACTGCGCACTTAGAAATACCGTGCGGAGC
>NW_018165132.1:491355-513580 GCF_001263595.1 Phalaenopsis equestris | reverse complement strand
TTTCCTCTGTTGCGCAGGGTATCGTGGCGTTATTTTATTGGCTACGCATGTTACTCTAGGTGCGTAGTACTGATGTAATATTTTTTCGTCATTCATAACTCTAATTTTAGCAAATTTATAGTCAAACTAACCGGCTCGACGAGACGGTCAATGTTATAAAAATTTGTCAAATCTAAGTCAAATCAAGCCTCAATCAAGTCGTTAAACCACTTTTGAAAACTTTTCAGTCATATTTGGAAGGTCAAACAGATGTTGAACCTCACAAACTTATTGTCAAATTGAGCATCTCGACAAGTCGAATCCAACGAGCCCAAGATAACTCAAATTTGACATCGTTAAGGCACCCAAATGTCTATCAAACACCGTCCAATTGAGGGAATCTCTCCAAGTTGTTTGATCAAAGTGGCTCATATTCTTTCATTAATTATAAGCATATATCTATGAATAAAACCCCACCCCTCTCATAAGGGTAGAGGAAGAGAGAGCTTGAAGTCTAAATAAGATTGAAGCTTGGAAAAGGAACTGAAGTTGCCTCCTACTCCTACAGTTGTCGATGACCACCAACCACTGTCGACCACCACTCGCCGGTCACCACTGACCACAATCGGTTGTCGCCCACTCCTTACAACGAAGCATTATGTGAAGCAACAACTGACGTTAGGAGGAGTTGCCCGTAAGAAGCTGTCGATCACCATAATCAGAAGCTGTCGATCACCAGAATCAAAATCTCGTCGCCCGCTTCGGAAGGACATTTTAATTTACATATATATATTTAGTTCCATATTTTTCATAGTTTAAATGAAAGAGCGTTGTACCTCAGATCTTGTATCTATCCCGAAGGATAAACACAAGACTTGAAGATGAGACTCGATCAAATAAACTATCGGGATCGACACGAGTATGACTGTGCTAAAGATTCAAGGGTTCTAATGTGTGTCATATGCATTGTTGACCCACGTTGTAGGTCTGTTATTTTAAAAGCATAAAATAAATTTCAACTATTTAGTGTGATCCACTCTACTTTTAAATTATATAAGTTTAGTCATATGTAAGGCCACATATTTTAAATTTCACTCCTCTTCTTGTGACATTCTTTAGATCCCTTGGATCCTTAGGACGAAGCCGTCATGACGACCCCGTAAAAGTCGTACGGTAGCCGGAGGCTTACCCTGTGCACTTAGGTACTAGGTTAGAACACTTTTTGTTAGATGGTGTGTGGATCTAGGTTGATATATAGTCTTTTTGATGTCTGGCTATTATTTTTATTGGATTGGTTGTCTTAGTCAGATATCTTTTCTTTTGTGTTTTTGGTGTGCATGCATGTTGCATATGCATGGTAGTGTGTTAGGAAGTTCTTCTGCAGGGATTCGTGCCTCTATATGCACACACAGGTACTTAAGGAGTCAAAATTTATAGAATATCTTGCTCGTGAATGTTTTCAACTCCCACAGGGTTGACTCTCTTAAAAGGCCATTAAAAATTATTAGTAGTCATTTTTTCAAGTAATGCGTACACCACCTCAAATGATTTTGAAATTAAAGACTCCCCCCTCCCCCAGTGTCACATCTATTATCAACATCAAAGATCTCATTAGCCCATTATAAAAAAGTTTGAATACTTAACCAATTGGGTAGAGCATAGTGTGGGCACTTCCTAAGCAATGACTTATTTTTTTCCCAAGCCTCATGGATTGACTCATTATTTAACTAAGTGAAAGAGGTAATATCATTCCTAAGCTTGTCAATTTTAGAAGGTGGAAAGTACTTAGGTCGAAATGTTTAAGGGAGGTCATTTCAAGTGGTGATAGACTCTATTACTAAAGAATCTAACCTCTTCTTAGCATTTCTTTAAAGGAAGATAGAAATAACTTAAGTCTAACAGTATCAGCCGAGGAATCGTATTTATCTTATTTGAATGTGTGTAAATGTATTATGCCTTGATGATTTTAAAGCTTTGATGATTCGGTGTAATAATACTGCGAGTCAGAATTGTATATAGCATATATATGTATCATATGCAAGATTATTATGCCTTTATGGATTTATTGTTTGAGTTGTTAACCGAATCAAATAAATTTTTCCGAACTCGGCATATTTGTATTAAAATTATAAGTTTTTACATGGTAATAACTTAATTAATTACCATGAGTTTTAACTGAACAGTAGCTATAATAGCATATACCTGTTGCAATAAAAACATTTTAACATGCTAATAATCTTTCCACTGTCACAAAGTCATCTTCTACTCTTTAGTTTGTAATTCTTGTGTAATGCTGCATGTATTACTTGAAATGAAGGCCATTTATTTGCTATATGATTAGATAACATTGTTGTATAGTTTTTTTTTTAAGGTTTATGTACATTCCATTCAATTCTTATGTATTTACATACCAAATACCCAAACTTCAATTTTTACATATATGTGACCTTACCTATGCATGGGAAAGTTATGTTTTACTTTCAAAAAGAAAGAACAATGATATTTTTGATGCTATATGAAAGATTTGGATGGTATAAATGTAAAAAAGTAAAGTTTTGGTATTAGATGTGTAAATACGTTAAGAATTGGGTGGTATCTAATATAAATTCCCCTTTGTTTACTTCATTTTGAATTCATGATCTAGTTCTGAGATAGGTTTTTGTTTTTTTTGTATAGGATATGCTTTTAATCTCTAACAATTTTTTTCTGTAACTAAACAGATGTAAATTATGACCCGTCTATTTGGAAGTTTATGGGTGTTGTTTATGTTCCTCTTGCACATTTTGTACAATCATAGTTATTATGCTTCTTCGCAGGCTATAGTATTTAAAATTGAAGATTTTGAGAACCTTTCTGTTCCACTTCCAGCTATTATTCAGGTAAGAAGTTGCTTAGGAGTCCATTTATATTGCTGGATGAATTTGTAATTTTTTGTGAAATGCGCCATTAGTTTTCATATTCCTGCAAATGTGCTTGACATAAAGTATTATTTGTTAATGAAATTTCATTATATGGTTTACATTTATATCAACTTATGTTAAGTGCATTCTGGATGGAAAAGCATGAATGAGCACTTCATTATTTGGTTGCTTTCTAAACATACAACTTGCACTAAGTGATCGGTGGATCATAGGATAGAAAAAATCATTTAGATTCATTCTTTCCTTGGAATAAATCAAAACATTGATCCATATTTTAGACTATCTCTAATGTACACCATGGAAAAATTGGACTAAAACAGAGCTAAATGAGTAATAAATTAGTCGTCATTAGAAAAGATGCCTGAGGAATGGAGAAAGAGTATTTGGGTCTACATTTTTAAGAATAAAAGGGATGCATAAGAGTGCAAATTATAGAGCAATTAAGTTGATGTGTCATACTTTAAAATTAGGGGGGAGGGTAACTGAACATAGGTTAAGACGTGGTACAAAGATTTCTCATAATCTGTTTGAATTTATGTCGGGCCTGCCTACTATGAAAGCTATACATTTATTGAGAGGTTTAATGGAAAAGTACGGAGAATAAGGAGGATCTACATATGATTTCTATTGATTTAGAAGCTTACGATAAGGTTCCAAGAGAATTCCTTTGAAAGGTTTCTAGAGAGGAAAAGTGTTGATATGAATTATATTTAAGTAATTAAGGATATGTGTACTAGAGCTATTACTTGAGTTCTAACAGAAGGAGGATTTACCAAGTATTCTCCTATTTCAGTTGGATTACATCAGACATCTACTTTAATACCATATATTTTTTCTTTAGTTATAGATGCTCTTACTTGACATTTAAAGGAGGAAGCACCCTGGTGTATGTTTTTTGCTGATGACATCCTTCTTGTGGATAAAACTAGAGAAAGACTTCAGTAAAAATTTGAAGTAATCAACCTAAGTGATCTTAATATCGTTAATAATAATTTTTTTTTATTTTTATCATCACATTAGTAAGAAATAGTGAGACTTTAAAGAGAATAAATGGTAATAAATATATAGGACCTAATGATAGCCCAATTAAAGTGTGGAAATACTTAGAAAATTTGGGAGTTCCTTGGCTTACTAAACTTTTTAATATTATTTTAAATACTAAAAAGATGCCTAAGGAGTGAAGGAAAAATATTTTTGTCCCTTTTTTTAAGAATAAAGGGGATGCATAAGAGTGTTCAAATTATAGAGGAGTTAAGTTGTTGTGTCATACTTTACAATTATGTGAGAGGATAATTGACCATAGGTTAAGATGTCATAGAAAGATTTCTCATAATCTGTTTGAATTTATGTCGGGCCTGCCTACTATGAAAGCTATACATTTATTGAGAGGTTTGATGGAAAAGTACGGAGAATAAGGAGGATCTACATATGATTTCTATTGATTTAGAAGCTTACGATAAGGTTCCAAGAGAATTCCTTTGAAAGGTTTCTAGAGAGGAAAAGTGTTGATATGAATTATATTTAAGTAATTAAGGATATGTGTACTAGAGCTATTACTTGAGTTCTAACAGAAGGAGGATTTACCAAGTATTCTCCTATTTCAGTTGGATTACATCAGACATCTACTTTAATACCATATATTTTTTCTTTAGTTATAGATGCTCTTACTTGACATTTAAAGGAGGAAGCACCCTGGTGTATGTTTTTTGCTGATGACATCCTTCTTGAGGATAAAACTAGAGAAAGACGTCAGTAAAAATTTGAAGTGAAATTTGAAGTATGGATGTTTACATTGGAGTCTAAAGGCCATCATTTGTGTAGAAGTAAAGCTGAATAAATGGAATATAATTTTAGTAGTGGTAGTTAGTGGCAAAGTTGTGACTATGGGGATCAAATCATTAAAAGGTATGAACATTTTAGATATCTCGGGTCTATTGTTCAAAGTGATGGCAATATAAATGAGGATATCATTAATAGAATTCATGTTGGTTAGTTGAAGTGGAGGAATGCTTTGAGACTACTGTTTGATAGAAAATTATTGCTTAAACTAGAAGAAAAATTTTATAAGATGGTGGTGAGATATGTAATGCTCTATGGCGCAAAACATTTGCATTTAAAAGAGAAACATAAAACAAAGTTAAGTGTTGCTGAGATGAGAAGGCGTAAGTGGATGAGTAGCTTGACACTTAGAGACAAAATATGAAATTAATATATCCATGATAGGTTTGGTTTACCTCCAGTGGCGAACAAGATTAAAGAGAGTTGTCTTAAATGGTTTGGTCACAATAAACGTCGATCATTTAATAATCCAATTAGGAGAGTAGGTGTTTTAGATTCGACTGATAATAAGGAAAGCTGAGTTAGTCCTAAAAAGATCGGGGAATAATGTATAGAAAATGATCTTAATATATTAGAATTAAAGGCTAAATTCTAATATGACACTCAATAGAACACAATGGAGAAAAGGACTCGTGTAGCCGACCCCACTTAGCGGGATAAAGGCTTGTTGTTGTTGTTTTTATTGTAATTCTAATTCTAGTTTGAAATAATGAGTTTTTTTAATTTTTTCTATGTTCCTAAAAAATTTATAAACTAATCTAACAAAATTTTTGGGTTTCTAGATGATAGACATGTTTCTTTGAAATGGATCATATGAGTCCTCAATCTTCTTCCAATGAATTTCCCTTACCTAATATTGATACACTTACACAATTTCTAAACATAAGAAGCGTTGGAGTCTCATATTATGGTTAAGTTAGCTAAAACCTAGAAAGTCTTCTAGGAATCCTCAAATCTTATATATGCTTGTAAGCTCCTAATTACATTATCCTTATTCCACTAAGTGATTGAGTGTTATCTTGTGCTTATAGCCTGCGGTCAGCAACTCTATATCACAAGAAATTTTAACTTTTTAATTGGTCAAATGAAAGTAAACAAAGATTGAAAAGGTAACACACCAAATAAAGCCATCACATGTATTAAGGAAATCACATCGAGAGAAGTTGATTCATCACATTATCAAATCAAAGAAGCACAAAAAAACTAGCTCCTATATATATGGAGAGAATATAAAATAAATTTCATTGAAAATTAAAATGAAAGTGTTTACAAACAAGAAGAATCTAACTCGAGAGAAGACTTAACTCGCTTCACTTAAATTCTTCCTTGTACAATGATACTTCACTTAGATTTATTTTCACTCTTGCAATATAGAGAACACACTCATATATACTCAATATAACAAAAAAAAAAAAAAGAATACTAGAGAAAATGATATAATGTTCCCCATCCATCGAAATCATGTGTATTTGATAAATTCTTCCTTGTACAATGATACTTCACTTAGATGTATTCTCACTCTCGCAATATAGAGAACACACTCATACATACTCAATATAACAAAAAAAAAAAAATACTAGAGAAAATGACATGATGTTCCCCATCCAACGAAATCATGTGTTTTTGTATTTGAGCCAACTAACCACTCAAAATTCAAATCAAATCATAATCATGAAAATCGTTTAAAATCGCTGTTGGGCTCCTAGGCACCAGACTATAGCGCTGCTTTCCATCCGCTCTTTCTGTCGCCATGAAAGAGCTTCTTCTTCACGACAATTGGGTGAATTTTAGGCTAGTTCTAGTTATAGTCCCCGTATTGTGTTTTCACCATATATTACATATACACACACAAATATCACCTAAAATTATAAAAAAACGATATAAATAACATAGAAAACATAGGAAATATTACATCACACTTTCTACACATCACTTATATGCTACAAACTCACTCGAATCATAGCTTTGTAGTCTATAATCCTACATTGCAAACTCAATTGCTCATAACTTCCTCTCTCTAATCCTAGAATATACTATTGCTTCAACAAAAAATTTCTTCCCCTAAAAATATGCTGAAACATCACTTTCTCCATAAATGTCACATTTAAAACCTACAATATAATATTATCTTTGCTATATGAACTAACTTATATCGTATATAATTTTCAACATAATTACAATATGATATTTTCTTTGCTACAATATGGTTGCCTTGAACGAGCACATGGAACTGAAAAAGCTGTTGCCATCACCTTTGAAATGAAGGAAACGTTGCTGTCCATATTAGATGGAGCATTTCAATTTGTTGGCATCCAAACCTCAACTGAAAGCAACCTTTGGGCTGCATGAATGGGACACCCATGTGGTGCTCTCCCTTTAGAATCTTGAGACTTGGTACTAAGATATTTGCTTGAAAAAAATGCTTCACATTTTCTAAGATAAATATAATATATTTAAGCAATTGTTTAAGAATATGATATTTATCTTAATCAAATTTGTTCATTTGAACAAAAGTTCCCTCTTTGCATGTGTTTTTATTCATAAAATAGTTATATATAAGATTTTTGATAATCAAGGGATCATAAGATTGTTAAGTATTAAGAAAATGAGTTTGAATATTATGAGTGGAATTTCATGAGGATGATGTTTTAAATCATAAAATTTTGTTTAAGATGACTATTGATGTGTCATCAATAATTTTTTATCAAGCACAAATCTTAATGTATGTTTTATGAAAAATATTCTAAATTTAAACTTAAGATCATTTGGGCCCCGATTTTAGCAAGTTTTTAGTCGAACTGACCGTCTCGACAAGATGAACCTAATGTTATCAAAATTGGTTCAATTCGGGTCTAATCAAACCCATATCAAGTCGTGGAAGCATGATTGAATGCTTTGGATCATCAATTGAATGGTCAAATGAACACCAAATTTGGTATATTTATAGTAGGATCAAACATTTTAATGAGAGGAATCCTACGAGCTTAAGATAACTAAATTTCAAAGTCATTAAGACATTCAAATCCTTAAAATCTACCTATGATCAATGCCGATCAACATGAACCATCTCATCATATGGTTAGTAAAGTCATTAAGGCACATCAATCCTTAAAAGAACACTTATGATCAATGGGGCTCAGCACAAACCGTTTGTTTAGGTGGTTAATGGAGTTGTGCGCCAAATGACCAAAATGCCCCTCCCCAAAAAGCTATAAATATCTCGCTCTTTCACTTGAGAGGAAGAAAAAGAAGAAAAGAAGAGAAATTCTAGAGCTTATTCTGGTGAGAAAAAATGACGAATAACCATTGACCTTCATAGCCAACAACCACCGTCCATCGACCACCATCAATCACAGTCGACTATCACTGCTTGCTGCTGCCGACTTCTGGTGGTTGTTGTATCTAACACCTATATTTTTTGTGTTGTATAAAGACGTGTAATTTTTTTTTGTAAGATTGTTACCCCGTTTTTTATGTTAAGGGAGAAGTGTGCGCCCATGTACTTACAAACACATTGTAGATTACTTCGATTGGGCTAGTCCCAGTAGTTGTTTCCTGTTCTAGGATTTCTTTTTTTCATGTAAAAACTCTTTGGTATCTCTTCTCGTTACTTCTCTTTTATACGTGTGTTTGAACTTCACACAAGAATTAAGACATTAAAATGTTACTCTATTGCTGTGAATTTTTCGTCACACAACAACCATAATATATAAATACTTTGTTATAATTTATATAACACTCATCTCAAAATATGCCCATATAGTTTTCCTTATAAATTGACCATTTAAAGGAATCTATAATAAACCACACATTTGAAACAATATGAAATTGAATATATATTTATATAATAATAATTTCATTAATTAATCTCAAGGACAAAAAATGAAGCTATTTAAGCATAAGGTCTTTGCTCGGTCCCATATTAATTTGCTAATAACTAAAGCTTTTTTTTTCTTCTTCTATTTATTTAATTTTGACAGTAATAGGATTAGCAAGTTGGGCAGGAGTGGCATTGTAACTCAAAAATTAAATTTTGTAAAAAAAATGATGCATTTGCATACATATCCCACAATTCTTATGTATTTATACATCTACCACCCTACATACATACTCCTCAAATCTTTAACATGACATCAAAAGTTGCATCTTGCTACCTTTTTAACATCAAAATACACTTTTTTTAAAGTATATGTTCATGACACCAAAATATTATAAGTGTAGGTATCAAACTTTAGGTGTTTGATGTATAAATACATAAGCATTGTAGACATGCATGTAAATTTCCCAAAAAGGAAAATAATTGAAGTTCAAAATCTCAATGTGGAATTGTTAAGCACATAGTAACTATGTAAGGTGCAGGCATGCATCTATATATATATATATATTACCAAATGCACCACATGATATTTCACATCAACATTAGTCTGCTTTGAATTTTATATGAGATTTTTTTTGTAGAGTAGTGAAGTTATTATTCCCTTTATTTATGAAATAAGTTTTATTCTCTTTCCTAACCTTTTATTTATTTATTTTTGCCATGTGATGTTTATTTAATTCCTCTTGTCTTGTCTTGAAAAGAACAATGCATAGAACTTTAAGTTCATTTAAAAAAAAGGAGATGATTGGCAAAGACATCAATTAAGAAAGAAGAATTTGAACTTGTATATAAAAAAAAATGTGTCGGTAGTTCTGAGAAGATATAATGATTCAGAAGAAGAGAGTGTGATGAATGAGGGCCCATCGACATAAGACCGTGAGGTCTACTTGTTTGAGCAAGTGAAGTTATCAAAGAAAAAGCCATAAGGGCAAGGCTGACAATCTCACAAGACAGATCAAAGACGACCAGAAGATGCAAGACAGTCCATTCAAACAAAAAAATGAGGCAAAAGATAATCCAAGATAATTATCACAAGAGAGTCAATACAAGGAAAATCTTGCTTTTTAGCATTTCCCACCGTTCCATAGACATCTAATATAGAGGTTCCTCATCAGGAGTCAAAGATCGACAGTCGGTCAAACTCAGTCGGTCAAACTGATCCCATCTAGTCGAGCAGATCTTAAGGAATCAAGTCTTCCTCACTAGAGGCCAACTAAGATTAGCCGACAAAGAGAGCAGTCAGACGATAAACTCATACATGTAAAATATTAAAAATATCTTAGTACTGAGAAATTTCAAATAATGACAAAAAATATAAAATCATCATACTGCACCCTATCACATATAAATAAGGAGATTATTTTATGAATATGACACGATTCATACGACATTACTGTTCATTATTATTCACTCCTCCTCCCTCTCTCTCTACTTACACTCTTCTCCTTGGGTGTGATTTAAACTCTACTCTTTGGGTGTGATTCACGGACAAATCAAGATTCAACACGGTTATTAAATTTATTTTAAAAAGAGCCTAATGAAAATTTTGATTGATTGCCGCCATCTTTCATCCACTTTTCAAATTCTCACTGAAATTTCAAAATTCATGGCAAAACCCCAACCCATGTATTTCATCTTTTATCAAATTCTCAATAATTTGATCGTTGCACACATAAATATATCTGTTCGACAGTTAAAAAAAAATCACTCGAGTGATTAATTTATAAATACCAATATTTCAGGCGGTCTATCTGTAATTATCCCTTAATTATTTTATATTCTAATTGAGTAGCAAGATAAAATTGTAAGAAAAAAACAAAAGAGACAAAAAAAGAAATAGTGGCGAATCTCTCAATTATTAAATGGAATTGTTTGAACTTATTTGATTTTAAAATATAATGAAAACGTGGCATTAAAATATTATACACACACACAATTATTTATTATCATTATTCATAATATTATATTATTTAAATAATTTAACTTAATTTTAGCATATTATCACTGAGGTTGAACTTCCAATATTTTCTTACCCCACTTAATGCACTATCAATCCTACAAACTTAGTTCCAAATGTTGATCATATAAAAAGGGGCGATCGAGAGAATGAGAGAACTGAGAGAGAGGGAGAGAAATGAGGAGGACTTTTCCCGGTCGGGATATTTTCAGACACGCTGACTCATTTTATTCTATAAAATTAGATGTTACAAATGAGATATACCCCAAAAAAGGTCTCTCTTTTATATTATGAAACCCTCATATTTATAGAAGATATGAGAAGTAAGAAGTACAAAAATTACATATTTGATTATGCTTTGAAGAGAGAAGCAAATGACTGTTGGATTGTCTCGAGATCGTTGTAAGCGTACATGTTTCTTTGTCTTGGTCGTGATGACATTCAATACATATAAAATCAAGTGGCTTATATGTGAATTTCATCAAAGATGATAGTTAAAATTAAGGGGCTATCCGACTGGCTGAATGAGAGAGTTGGTCGGTCGACCGAAATGAGATGGATGAGGTTGAGAGTTTGGTTTGTCGATTGAAGGTGACCAACTATTAGATTGTCTTGAGATCCGTACAAATCATTTTTACTTCATATATATATATATATATATAGCTCGCTAAGAGATATATATATATATCAATGGACAAACATACCACATATTATTAAATAGTTCAAAGGAATGCAATACGCCACACGATTGGCCAATCTTCCTGGACTTCCTCCGCTCGATCATCCACGATCGAACGGCTAAAAATCCACGCTATGCATTCATCCCAAGATCTAGCGATCAGCACAAACCAGTTTCAGTAACCTGCAAATAATCAAAGATTCACTTTTTGAAATCATGGAAGCGGGGGGCTCCCCAAGAGGCGAGAACTCCTTCTGCAACTGCGCGTAACTAATTGCAGAAATAAAGAATAAAAATTAAAGAAAGCAAGGCGGGAAGGAGGAGTTATCCGGTTTTGTGTTGCTGATTGCGATATTTAGGGTGGATTTTTTAGGGTTTTTTTTCTGATCAAAATGGTCGGATTTGAGCTATTTTTGAGGTTTCTTTCTTTGTTTTTTGGGTGATTGATTTATCTTCTTTTTTTGAAAGTTTTGGATCGGTTTCTTATGTTCTTATGAATTTTGTTGTTGAAGATGGATGGATTTGATTGATTGATGTTGAGGAGCGTGAGATGGATCGGCGGAGCTGGCTTTGGAGGAGGAAATCATCGGAGACGGAGAGCTCTGGATCAGTGTCCTCTTATTCCGAGCGCTTTTATGAAGAACAGGTTTGTTTATTGATTCATCGCTGGGCCTAATTGTGATGTTCGTCAGATATCATGGATTTCTGATCTATGGGATTCAGGTGTATAATGCAGCGATGAGCTAGTTTTTACTGTTTTTGTTTTGATTATTGCACTTGCACCATTGTTGAATCTGGAATATTATTGGGGTAATTTTCTTTGCAGCATCAATTTTCGGGAAGATTTAGCTTAAATCTTGTAAATGGTAAATCCTGAATGGGTTAATTGCAGCAAACTGTCTAACAACAGATTTACTAAATCCTGTAAATCTACTGAAACTCTTGGGCAATTTCTGTCAGGTTTAAAAAATCAGTAAAGCTGTTATCTGACTGAACCTTAAATCTCAAGAGCAAGTGAAGTTAAATCCATCGATTCGTAGGATTTACTAAATCCAAGATTTACGGCCGAAATCCGTGAAATGCAGCTTTACCACATCCTGGGATTTGTTCTATCCAAAATGACCATCTAGCAAGATTTCACTTAAATCCTGCGTAAATCCGACCATAAATTGATTGTTTTGATAAATTTCATCTCAGCTCCGTTCTTCGTTTATAAGATTTTTCCCTCCCATAATCTTAAATTATGAATGAAATAGTGAAATATCTTATGAAGGTATAACAAGATCTAACAGTTGGCATGCTCTCAAGCTTTAATAATTGTGAATCCACTTGGGTTATATTGGGATTTTACATTTACTGTTGGGCTTTTCTTGCAATTTCTGATTTTGAAATGCTGAACAGGAGGGTCTGAGAGTTTCATCTGTTAATGCTTCTCCAAACAACACTCAGTCGCCGGAAATTTCATCGAAACTGATGGTTTATGATCCTAATGAGACCATAACGAGTTTGAACGAGAAGTTATCAGCTGCTTTGCTAAGCATCAGTGCTAAAGAAGAATCAGCAGCATGTGAAAGTTGCAGAAGAAGCTGTTACAGGTTAGACAAGTCTCACTGTTGAACTACAATTTCTTCATATTAGTTGGAGGAAATACTTTTAAAACTTTGCTGTGTTATTTTGCAGGGTGGGAAAAGGCTGAGGCGGATGTTGCTGCTCTAAAAAAGCAGCTTGAACTTGTTTTGCAGAAGAACTCTGCTCTTGAAGATCGAGCAAAACAGCTTGATGCGGCCCTAAAGGAATGTGTTAGGCAGCGAAGGCAATCGAGAGAGGAACAAGAGCAAGTTTTCCGTGATGCGCTGACGAAGAAGATGAAGGAATGGGAGAACAAAAAATTTGATCTTGAAACCCAAATCATTGAGCTTCAAGCGAAGCTCGAAGTAAAAGCTGAGACAGCCTCCTCCATTATTGATCATCAAATGTGCCTAAAACTTCAAGAACTGGAGAAAGAAAAGTCTTCTCTCCAAATCGAACTGCTTGCAAAAACTGAAGATCTCCATCTTAGAACACTGGAAAGGGACATTAGCACTCAAGTAGCAGAGACTGCAAGTAAACAACATTTGGAAAGTATAAGGAAGTTGGCCATGCTTGAAGCCGAGTGTCGTAAGCTCCGAGCTGCAAATCGTAAATCTTCTCCTCTTAACACCGTCGTTAGCTCGGCTTGTGTCGAATCTGTTCAAAACAAAGCAACCAAAAGAAATCTTAATGCGGCTACTGTTGAAACCAGTCTAATGGATGATTTTCTTGAGATGGAAAGGCTTGCCGCGTTGCCTGAAGCTTGTCATGAAAGCTCAAGTCGCAAAATTGACTGCGACTCCAACCAATTGGTTACTACAGATGGTCCATCGATGGTGGAAGTAGAAGTTTTGCGCAGGGAATCGGCTGAGCTGACTCAAAAGATTGTTATGTTTGAAGCTGAGAAAACGGAAATGGAGATGGCTTTGTCTGAAACTCGTAACCAGCTTAAGGTTACTTGTGATAAAATAAAGATGGCTGATAACAGGTTGATTGAGCTGCAACAGGAGCTGAGTGCAGCTAATGGATTAAAGCACATATTTGATGCACAAATGGAGGAAGTTGATGCTAAGAGAAAAGAACTGGAGTGTCAGCTAAAGTCTGCACAATTGGAGATTAGTAAGCTCAATGAGGAAGCTATTAGCTTATTGGAAGGAAACTTTGAGCTCCAAACCAAGGTTCAGACTTTAGAAGCTAAACTAAAGGAGGAAGAAGCACTCTCTGCAAAACTTGCTGCTAACATGGAAGATGAAGAAGCAAATAGAAAGAAACTGAGCGTAGAGCTTGAATCAGCCACTATGGAATCTGTGAAGCTGAGGGAGAGGATCAGGTTATTAGAAGAGGAAGTGGAGCACTGGCAATCTCAGCTGAGTTCAGCTAATTTTGAAGTCAGGCAACTGCATGACAACGTAAGTTCGCTGGAAAGAATTATTGATGAAGAAAGAGCGGCATCAACAGAATTTAACGCTGAAGCAGAAGCTACTATGGTGGCAAAGAAGATTGAAGTGGAGGATCTGTATAAGAAGGCAAACTTACTGGAAAGGAAAGTGGAAGAGGAGAGAGCAATTTCTGCAGGATTAGCAGCAAGCAGAGAAGAAATGGAGACTCAGCTGGAGTCAGCACATTTGGAAGTTAAGAGGCTGCAAGACATGGTGTCATCATTGCGTCAGGAAGTAGATGAAGAGAAGCCAATTTTTCTGCAAATGTCCACAAAGAAGCAAGAAGACAAGATTATGTTGAGAAAGGTAAATTTTGATTTTGCAGTGTTCTCTTTTCCTCTCTCAGTTTTGAGAATAATTCCTATATTCTTAATAAAATGCATTACATTTCTGCAGGAGAGGGATTTTGTTATGTCTTCTGAAATGTTTGTTGCCTGCCAAAAGACTATAGATTCGATTAGCCAGCAGCTGAAATCATTAAGTAATTTTGAGAATTTAATGATAGAATCCGAAGGTGTGGGGTGTCATCTTCAATACTGAATATTGGGGGTGAAAGACTATCACATGGATGCACCAAAATTAGTAGGAGCTGTGTACATAAGGTTTTTTTCTCTTCTCCTTAAGCTTGTGCTTAAACTTCCATATCTGTAGCAAGAAAAAAAAAAGGAACTAATACATGTGTGGCTATAATTTAGTTGATTTGGGCGAGAGAACTATTATATTCAATCTTAATTTGTTTATTTTGTGGACACTGTAGCAAGATAACTCATTTTTTTATGTGATGAACATTCTTAGAAGTTACAGCTTTAAATATAATATAAATGATCCCTAATGAAGCTAGACTTGTTCACTATTTTGTGATACTTCTTTGATGTTTTAAGAGGAGAATCAGGTCTTGGGCCTGTATTGCTTTAAAAAAAAAGAGAGAATTTATAATCCATTAAAGGGTCAAATGTCCAGAAAAAGAAATTTATACAATCACTATTTCTAAGATAATATTCAAAGAAACTAATCAAACTTACAAGAATACAAAACTTCACGTTGTGAATCTACAACTCCCAGCAAAAATTTCCCTTCAACCTTGCAACCCTTTCATCTCTGAAACCAACTATAATTTTCTGGCAACATCAGCATCAGCATTTTGATCAGCATCAGAGTCCAGATTTTGTCTCAGATGCTGAAGAAATCTTTAGAAAAGTTTGAGGTGAAGGAACAACAGAAGACTTTGTGTGTGTTGCATCAGAAGGATGGATTACTTTTGATGTGATGAACATTCTTAGAATTCGTAGCTTTGAGTAAAGAGGCAGCAGCAGAAGGATCTATAATGCGCCCTCCGGCTGCAACTGCAGCAGCTTGTATGAGAGAATTTGGGGTCACAAGAGAAGTTTGATTATTTTTCTTAGTAGTAGAAGATTTCCTCTTTGGTTTTTGAGGTGATGCAGCTTGCTGCAAATTCTTTGATGCTTCAAGGGGAGAATCAGCTCTCGCGCCTGCATTGATTTAGGACATGAGGCCAGATATCTGAAATAATAAATTATTTGAAGGGAACTACTTGTGTAAATATGAAAGTTTAGGTGTGAGATATGTAAATACATAAGAATTGTGTGCTATGTATGTAAATGCTCCTTTTCTAAATCACTAATTTTAAGAGAATATTTAACAAAATTAATTTTAATGTAGAGGACACATGTTGCAAAATTTGGTGAGTAGCAACTTAACGGATCATTTTATGCAAATACTCATGCGGCATGAAAAAGCATCCTAAAGGGATTAATCATCCAATGAGATTGTCATGATTACAGAAATTCCCATCCAATCAAACAAAAATGTTGATACAAAGTATTCTTCTTAAAACAAATAAAACAATGCCAGCTTTATTTGGAAAAGGGCATATTCTCAATAATTTGGGGTTAATAGCTTGTCTAATGAAACTAACAACTTGATTAGTTAATTATAGTTTTAAGTGATCTGACCCAATAACATTATCCACCTTGCTTCCTAATCTAACAGTGACTAGAATCCGAACCACATCAGATGCAACCACCTCGTCTGCCTTCTTCAGCCATGCATCACCGGCCACAAAAAGTTCCACATCTGCCCGAGCACCATCTAGGGGCACCGAAAATTCGATTGAAAGGACTTATGGAATGTGCACATAGAGATCAACACCACCTTTATATATAAATACTTGATTTAATGCATTTATCAATGTTTTCATTTACCATACATCCACTTATGTGGGATATACGTCGCACCGTCTACTGAGATCTACATGATAGCCATCTCCGTCAAAACTTACACCACAAACATCTCCAACAATACTAACGCCACCACTACCTCCCATAAGACTTGGCATCCTACTCAAGGCATATGCCACAACCATCTAGTACAAAACCGGTGCCACAATCGTAACCTTCAAAACCTTCATTAAAGCCAAAATTATGCCATATCATGTAAGACCCAAATTTTCATCTATCAAGATAATATCCTCTTTGGCATAATAGCCTCACCGTTTTGTCCCAATGGTGTAGCTTCCCAGGAGCTCACCCATCCTGAGAGTGCTCCCGCAAGAGGACGCTTAACTTTGAAATTTCTGATGAAATTCTAACCATTACACTAAAAGGTGCCTCGATGTTTAAGTGTTCAACATCATTCTACTTGAAGGATTTCACAATCTCCCATACTTAATTAAGTAACCAATGTTCTCATTAGTACTCTAAACCCACAGAGGAGACACCTACATATTCAAGAGGTGATTCTAATCATATAGCACTTGTTCTCATATAAAGTTCAAGATGTGGCTTCCATGGCATGACATTTTATTCTGCATGGCTTAAATCCCATCATCAGGTTGGTGTTAAACTCTGATACAATTTCTAAAGGTGTAAACTCTCATCCATCAAGATATTATCTACTTTGGCCTAATAGCCTAATGGTTTTGTCTCAATGGTGTAACTTCCCAGGAGGTCACCCATCCCGAGAGTGATCCTACAAGAACACACTTAGGGCCTGTCTGAGATCAATTTTTGTTTTTGTTTTTAGTTTGTTTTTATTTTGTTTCTTTTTTATTTTCTGTTTTTAGAAAAAAAAGGTTGGTATTGTTATAATTTATATGTTTTTAAAAACAAAAAATATAAAATATGTTTGGTTGGGTATTTTTAAAGTTTTTTTGAAGAAAAAAATATACTTTTTATAAAACAGTTGGGTCCATATACGCTCCAGTATTAAGCTATGTGGCCTATGGCGTATACAGCGTCTTCCTTGCTCCACCCACCACGAAGCATTACATATGGGTGGATGGGCGGCTAGCAGCGACAACAACCAGCGAGGATTGGCGGCGAGCGGCCCGCGACAGCTTGCGACCAGCGGCGAGGGGCAGCGGCTACGACTGCGACTGCCAGCTGGAGGGCCCGACAGCTGCGACAGCCGGCGGCCAACTGCCGACGTGCTAAGCCGACAGCGGGCAGTGGAGCCTCGCACAAATGATGCTCCACAAAATATGTTTTTAAAACAACAAAAACACAATTCATATGTTTTTGATATTTTGAAAACAAGACTTATGCGTTTTAAAAATAAAATTTTTAAAAACAAAAAACGAATAAACAAATACTATTTTTGCGTTTGCTTTGTGTTTTTTTATTTTTCAAAAATAAAGAACAGAATATAAAAAGTGATCCCAAACATGACCTTCACTTTGGAGTATTCAATAAAATTCTAATCATCACACCAAAAGATATCTTGATATTTAAGAGTTCAAATTCATTCTACTTAAAGGGTTTCACATAGCAGACAACAATTGTCTGTAATACCTATATCACACCAAGATATGGGGAGTAGTAGATTCTATAATGCAACCACAGCCGACTTAAAAACCATACTTATCTTCTATAAGCTATCATTTCCGTCCCTGAGGACGTGGCACTGTAATCTCCTACAATTCCTTATAACCTACACCATCTATCTCCCTTATGAGTTATGACCTGCGCCACACCCAGATCTACACCTCAACATCACCCAAGAGTTTGACATCACAGTTAGACTAATGATACTAACTTGCACAACCACTACCTCCATAATAACCTGACTATTAACCTATACAAAAACTGCTGATAACAACTTTGACAGCCCATCACTTGCATTACTACACTTCCCTAATTATAAAAGGAAGCGTCCTATCACGTAAAGTTTTTTATAACAATAGATGTTGTTCAAATAGGCAAGACTAAAATCTTCCCCTCCAAGTTTTTCACATATAAAAAAAGTCAAGTAACATTTAAATACATGCCACTAAATTCCTATGTATTTGCATATCTAACAGCAAAACTTCAAAATTTTTACATGTATGCCACCTACATATGCATGAAAACGTGTATTTTACCTGTATTTGCATATCTAACAGCAAAACTTCAATTTTTACGTGTATGCCACCTACATATGCATGAAAATGTGTATTTTACCTTTTTTTATAGGTTAAAAAAATGGTATTTTGATGTGAAATGAAAGATTTGGATGGCATAACTGTAAAATGTGAGGTATAGGTTTTAGATATGTAAATGCATAGGAACTAGGTGGTATGTTTATAAACGCCTCAATCAAATGTCGATGATCTTTGTTTAATTGCCTGTATAAGATTGAAAGAAGATAATATCCGCACTCTGCTGAGTTTCCGACAGGCAACGTATATAAATATTCAGAACTGCAACTCCTTCAATCAAATCCAAAATTAAATTTAAACAAGCCTGCTTTACGAAAGATTAAACATACAATAGACATATAAAACAATAAAACCAAACATCACTATGAATGATAGGATGCCAAAAAATGCATGTGGTAAAAGTTTTTTTTTTAATCCTTAAGAGACAACATTGCATGCTAATTTGTGTAGATTTTAAGAGAATAAAACTCTCTAATTTCTCATTAAGCCTAGCCCTTTTACAATTAGAAGAAAATTCAAATCATCATAATAAAAAGAAATAAAACACAATAATGAATAATTAAGCTCAAATGTAACAACAGACCCACAAATTCCTAACAACATGGTACATATCAACACTCCTCAAGTTGGGTCGCATATGCCATACATCTCAAACTTGCTGCTAAAATCATTAAAGTGGTGCTGAGAAAGAGCTTTGGTAAGAATGTCAACACTTTGATACTAAGTTGGGATATAGCTTAGTTGAACCCCTCCATTGACCTTCTCAGAGATGAAGAGTTTGTCAGTCTCAATATTTTTGGTTCAATCATGGTGTTCGGATTATTTGAAATATTGATGACTAATTGCTTATCACTGAACATCTTAATAGTGATTTGGTTCTCCATGTGAAGTTCCATCAATATTTTTTTAGCCACATCCCTTCACAAATTCCTAGGACCAAGGCACGATAGTCAAATTTATCATTGTTTCTTGCCACCACAACTTACTTTTTACTTCTCCGAATAACAAGGTAACGTCATACAAATGAACAATAACCCGTGATAGATGTTCTATCAGTAAATACTTTGATATACTTCGACACCAAAATCAACAAACAAATTACAAAGAAATCACAATAGATAGGTGGAAAAACACAAATAAGAGCTGCTCTTACAATAATCAAACGAAAAAACAAGAAAGATTCAAAGATGATCTACTTTCAAGTGGTAGATCGACTCTCCAATAACCTAGACGCCGCTAGGAACAACCCCGAAAGAAGAAAAACACAACAACTACAAAATAATGCTTAAAAAATACCAAACCCGAGGTTCATCCCCTTAATAAAATCCCCTCATAACATTTGAAAACTTTTCTTACAAGCTTTCCTTCCCAACTCCTTCAATTCCTCCTTAAGTATATGTGATTAGGGCCCTAGTGGATCCCACCCACTCCCATCTCTCTTCTGTTGTGGCAAGAGGCCGTTTGTCCTCTTCAATTGATGAGGACCGGCCCACCTATTGAAAGAGAGGGTTGGCTGGGTGGTGTTCGATACCACCCGCTCCCATCTCTCTTCTGCTTCGACAAGAGGTCGTTCGACCTCTCCAATTGACAAGGACTAGCCCGCTTGTTAAAAAAGTGGGCTGGCTGGACTAGTCTCGTTCTGCCTGTTACGAGCGTAATAATACTCCCCTCCCAAAGATTTACCTTGTCCTCAAGATGGAAAGATGGAAATTGCTTGTGTATCACCTCATACGACTCCCATGTTGCCTCATAGTCTAACAGTCCTTTCCACATAATTAGTACCTCCTTTGCTCCCCCTACTCCTCGGTACACTCCTTTGATCTCTAGTGCTCCAAAATTATTTCCAAGTCCTCCGACAGCGTCGGTGGTAGTGTAAACGATGGTGTATGATCTCCAATTGCATGTTTCAGCTGTGATACATGGAAGACTGGGTGTAATGCGGATGGTGGTTAACTTCAAACGGTAAGCAAACGCCCCGATGCGTGTCATCACATCGTAAGGCCCAAAGTATCGTGGTGACAGTTTCTCACTTTTCCTGGCCAGTCTTCTGTCAGTAGAGCCTCAGTTTCAAATAGATAATGTCTTCTGGTTTAAATTGCACATCTCTCCTATGTCCGCCCGCCTTCCTCTTCATGATTTATTGAGTTCTTAGTAAATGGCCCTTGAGCTTTGTCAGTATTTTGTCCCTCTCATCAAGTACTGATCGACACTGCATATTGTTGTGGTTTATGCCCATAATATATCATGTGAGGTGGATCATGTCCATACAATACCTTGAAAGGGATTATTTGTGCTGTGGTGTGGAACGAAGTATTATACCAATATTCGGCCAATGCAATCCACTAGCCCATAGCTTCGATCTATCAGATACAAAACAAAGCAGGTATATCTCCAAACTCATGTTGACCACCTTCGTCTGCCCATAGGTCTGGGGATGATATGTGGGGCTCCTTTTAAGGACTGTTTCTTACAATTTGAATAGCTCCTTCCAGAAGTGGTTGAAAAACACCTTGTCCCTATCTGATACAAATCGATTCTGGCAACCCTTGCAAAGACCACTTTCCGGATAAACACCGCCGCGACTGAGATCGCAATGTAGGGATGTCGTAAGGGAATGAAATGTGGGTACTTACTCAAGTGATCCACAACCACCAAAATCATTGTGATCCCTTCTAACTTTGGCAATTCCTCGAAAAAATTCTTCTTCACTTCTTTCCAAACCTTCTTCGGTAATGCTAATGATTGTAGTAACTGATACACCAAAATAGTGTACTATTTTATCTATACATTTTATACTTATTTTGGTGATATTGCACTTTAAAGAAGAATACTTTCATGTTTTTGTTGCAGTTATATCAATTTTATACATTTTGAACAAAAAATAGCAAAAATGAGAAAATTTGAAGCCAAAATGGAGGTTTTCATGATCTTAGCATCAGAGGCGCCAGATTGGCGCTTGAAACACCATTTTCTAAAGAGCTGGCGCTAGAAGCACCAGAAACTAGCGCCAGATGCGCCATTTTACAGAGAAGCGACACCAGAAGTGCCATAATCTAGAGAACAACGCGAACTTCATTAAGCGGCGCCAGAAGCGTCAGAATCCAGAGAACAACATATACTTCATTAGGCTGGCGCCAGAGACGCCAAATTATACTTCATTAGGCTGGCGCCAGAGACAAATTAAGATGGAGTAAGTCGGTTCGTGACTATTTTTTAGTTGATTTTGAAGGCTCCAAACATTTCAAAAGTATCATGGAGTGGCTCAATGCATCTAGACACTTTAGAAGGCTCTTCAATGAAGAGAAACATATGTCTTTTGGATGAAGGGACTTATCTCTTGGTGCAAAAAGATTTTGGCATGAGATAGAGAGAAAGGGGGGCGTGAGATAGAGAGAATGAAGGATTTTCTTCTAGGGTCGTAAGAGGAGAAGGAATGTGAGAGATTTTTTCTTCATTACACTTTTAAGATAGAGTTGAGTGTGAATGTAAAGAGAGAAAGTGCTTAAAGGGAACTTATAGGGATTTGTTTG
>NW_018165132.1:467133-491345 GCF_001263595.1 Phalaenopsis equestris | reverse complement strand
GAGATAAGTTGTGTTATTTTCTTTCTTTGTTTTGTAAACTTGTTTTTATATATGAAATCCGTGTTTTGACGTATCATTCTCATGAATTCTATGTGATCTTCCTTATCTTTCTCCCTACAATGAGATATGATTTTGTGAATAATTATCTTTGTTTTGTAAGGTTTAAATATCAATAAATGATCTGAATTATGATTTTCATTGATTTTTTGATCTGGTCAATTGAAAGGTTAAAATTTGTTAAGAAACATACGATCCGAAAGGGTATACTTTCTACAACAAGGTAAGAGTTACATTCAATTTCATGGGTGAGAATGCAATCCATGGGGTTGTGTGCAAATACATAGGAAAATATACTTTGATGAGCACAAAATTAGAGATTTAAGGTGACAAATTAAAATCTGAGAATGCAATCCATGGGGTTGTGTGCAAATACATAAGAAAATATACTTTGATGAGCACAAAATTAAAGATTTAAGGTGACAAATTAAAATCCTCAATTTGATCTAGTTGCTTGGAAACTAAAGCGAGATTATTAGCCCTCAGGCGAGAGAGAAGTAAGAACTCTGGAATGACCAGCATACTCTCAACCTAACCACAGATTTAAGGACCAAACACTTAATTAATCAATGTTCTTTATACACTCTCAGAGGATAAAAAATAAGATTTCACATATTTAACACAATATAATTTTATATGTATTTTAAATGATTTTAATTTATCAGATTCCATAAACTCATTGTAAAGGAAAATGATGCTTTCTTAAATTTGAACGTTTCGTTTCAAAACTTTGTTTAGTCTTTATAAGTTTACTTTTGAAGTTTAGCAATTAGTTTAGTTAACTTAGTTCTTTTAATTGCATTTCATTTAGCGACATTAAATTTACTTTATATTTATTTTGCTCACTTAAATTTTATAGTTTGAATATTGTGTTTGACGTTATAACCATAATAATTTCCAACTCCCTGTGGGATTGATATTTAGGACTCTATTAAAGCCCTTTATTACTTGAGCGATATGTATACTTGTGTTATTATTACGGGTCTGGTAGCTTAGAGATTTTAAAAGATAAAACTATTTATACTGAATTTATTTTTATTGGAATTGAACTGCATATTTACTATTAGTGCTAGCTGACCGCGCATCAGTAACCACCTTGAAGTTGTGGTCAAGTCCTTGTGCCGCTGGCACATATCACATTTTGCCACCATGTCCTCCAAGTTTCTGTGCATCCCCACCCAATAAAGCTCTGCTGCCAAATGATTGTAGGTCTTCTGCACCTCTGAATATCCCCTGATCGTGTTGGCATGAAACACTTGTAATAATCTGGGAATATACTGACGGCTTGGGTAGCACGAATCACCCCAGGTGGAGCAGCTGTTGTCCCCTGAATGCGTATCCTGGATGACTGTTCAGACCCTTATTTTCCTAAGCTTTTCGTCCCTTTTGCTCTCCCATCTCAAGGCCTCCCAATTTAGGACCAAGGGTACCAATAGAGCCATCAATTGGAGTTCCTCTACCTTCCTCGACAGTGAGTCAGTTGCATTGTTCTCCAATCTTGGCTGGTACTGAATCTCGAAATCATACCTCAGTAGCTTGGATAGTCATCTCTAATGCCCCTTAGTCACCATCCGTTGCTCCAGAAACTCTTATGATCTGTCTTGGCCAAGAAATATCGTCCTAACATGTAGGGTCGCCACTTCTAAATAGACAAGACAATTGCCATCAATTCCCAATCATATACTGACTTTAGCCTCGCTCTGGCTGTAAGAACCCGGCGAAAGTAGGCAATCGACTGCTGATCCTGTACGAGCACCGCTCCCAATCCGTACTCTGTTTCATTCGTCTCTACAATGAATGGTTTGCTGAAATATGGAAGTGTTAATATCGGTACACTAGTCATGGCCTCTTCGGCTGTTCAAAGGTCTGTGCTGCTGCTTCTCCCCATTTGAAATTGTCTTTCTTCAGCTACTCTATTAGTGACCATGCTATCGTGTTATATCCTCTCAAAACTTCCAGTAGTAGTCGGTGAGACCTAGGAATCATCTCAACTCCTTCAAATTCCTTGGTAAGGATCAATCAATCATAACCTTAATCTTGGATTGATCCACTGTTACGGTTGTTCTGGTCTTCATATGTCCTAAGTACTCCACCTGCAACCGTGCAAAAGAACATTTCTCCAATTTGGCATACAACTGACGCTTTCTCAACGTCTCCAAGATCGAAATATCATAAAAAAAATCAAGACACATTTTCGAAGATACGACTGAAAAACCGTATTCATGAGAGATTGAAATGTCGACGGGGCGTTGGCAAGGCCAAACGACATCACTAAGAACTCAACATGTCCTTCATGTGTCCTGAATAATGTGTTGTCCACATCCGCCGGATTCATCCTGATCTGGTGGTATCCAAACTTCATATCATTTTTTTAGAAAATAACTGCCCATAAAGCTAATCCAGTAACTCTTCAATCACAGGAATAGAGAACTTGTCCAACACCGTTTCCTTGTTCAAAGCACGATAGTCCACGCAAAATCCCCAACTACCATCTTTTTCTTTACCAACAGGACGAGAAGGGAAAAATGGCTCACACTTAGGCCTGATAATCCCCACCTCGAGCATCTCCCGTATCAGCTTCTCTATCTCATCTTTCTGAACCTTGGGGTACCTATATGGTCTGACGTTGATGGGGAAAAACCATCCTTCAATGTAATAGTGTGCTCATGCTCCCTCCACGGTGGTAACCAGCTTGGCTGCTAGAAAACATCGACAAACTGCTGTACAAGCTACCAGACCACTTCCAAAAACTTTGTCAACTCTGAATCTCATACCTAAATGCTCTGCAACTCCACCAAGAAACTTAGTCCTGCTCCTCAAATCTATTTGACCATGGTTTTGAGTGACACCATAGTTTTGCATAAGCTAGCATCTCCTCTCAGCACCACATTCCTATCCTCCACTTGGAACTCCATCGTCAAGGACATTCAATCCATCTTCATCACTCCCAATGTTTGTAGTCATTTTATCTCAAAATCACACGTGTCATCCAAATCTAAAGGAAGTCTTCCACCACCTATAGGGGGTGTAGTGTCAGAACCAACCCCTTATCAATTCCCCTACTTTTCTCCACCTTCCCTATCCCCATCATGACGTCAAAGCTCCCTGTAGTCACCAACATCAACCCTAGCTTCTTCACAACCTGATTAGACATAAAGTTATGGGTGGCCCTGCTATCCACCAAAACCAAAACCGACTGTGCACCAATCCATTCCCTCACCTTCATGGTGTGATTTGGGGTAAATCCCACCACTGAATTAAGGGACACCTCTGCCACATCCAAATGCAGATGCTGTTCTTCTGCCGTTTTCTCTTCTAATTCCTCACTCTTTGTATCCTCCTCCTGAACTAAAAGAACATGAAAGTCGCGCTCCTTGCAACGGAGTCCTAGGGTGTATTTCTTGTCACAACGATAACACAATTCTTTGGCTCTTTTTTCCTGCACTTCTGCATTTATGAGGCGCTTGAAATTACACCCAGATCGAGGTTCTACACTTTTCTCTTTCGACGTTTCTTTCTGAAATGACATTGTCTGGGTCCTTGGTGTTGTAGCAATCACAACGCTCTTGTAGAATCCCCCAATGTTGCCACCTCTGTTGATCTTCTTCACCTCCTTCTCATCCTCCACCATCTAGGTGAGCTCCATCATTTCCCTCAATCCATGCGGTCTCAAGGGGCGGATGACCTTTTAAAAAGTTCCCTTTCAATCCTGTTAAAGAAATCCCACTCAACCTTCCTGATAAGAACTCGAACTTCTGTCAGTATTCCATAACTGTCCCCTCCTGAGTCAAAGCATAGACTTAATCGTATAGGACTCCTTCCTGAATGACTCGAAAACACTCCAACAAGCGATCCTTAAACTCCTCCCATGACTGCATCGAATACATTGCTTCCATCCACTGGAACCACGATAAGGTCTTCTTCCCCTTCAATTGTAATCCCGCTGCCATGAGCTTCTCTTCCTCAGTCAACCCGTTGATTGCAAAGTATCGCTCCACCCGATAGACCCATCCATGTGCATCATCCTCTTCAAAGATCGACATCTTCAGTTTTCTGACCCATGCATTTCTACCCCAACTTTCTATCCCTTTGAAATCTCCCCCCATGTATTTAGGATGAAGCTCCCTCATGTGGACATAGGCATATCCCACTCTAAATTCCCTTTTTTCTCCATCATACTCTTCCATGCTCCTTCCACCATCCCTTCTCTAATTTTCAGTCCATACCCTCCATCGGCAGTCTTCACTCCCCCTCCTCTCGGAGTCCTAGGGGGACGCTCTTGTAGATAGTTGATGCCTTCTTCGTTGTCTTCTCACTCGATCTCCTTCCCATTTGACTTGACCAAAGATTCCCCGATCAACCCTTGGTTAGGGTTTGCAGCTGGAGCAGTTGACACAGCCTTGTATTGTATCTCCATGAGCTTTTTCATCATCTCCCTCATTTCCCCTATGCCTTCAAATCCATCATTCATTCGACTTTCAACAGAAGAAAATCCGTCCTCCATGGTAGCAAACCTTTCTTTCATTCCAGATTGAATTTGCTCCACCTATCCTTTTAGCACATCAACTTTCTTTGATGTCATCCCACCAAGATCTAGGCTCTAATACTAATTTAATACGCTTCAGCACCAAAATCAGCAAACAAACCACAACGAAATCACAATAGATGGGTGAAAAACATAAATAAAAGCTACTATTACAACAAGAAAAGGAAAAAAACAAGCAAGATACAAATATGATCTACTTTTGAGAGGTAGATCGGCTCTCTCACACCCTAGACGTTGCTAGGAACAACCATAAAAGAAGAAAAATCCAGCAACCACAAAATAATGCATAAAAAAAAACAAACCCTTGATTCCTCCCCTTAATAGAATCCTCTCATAAAATTTGAAAACTTTTCTTACAAAATTTCCCTCCCAATTCAATCAATTTCTCCTTGAGTATGTGATTAGGGCGCTGGTGGACCTCACCTGTTCCACTCTCTATTATGCCGAGGCAAGAGGCCAATCGCCCTCTTCAACTGATGAGGACCGGCCTGCCTGTTGAAAGAGAGGGTCGGCTGGGTGGTGTTCGACCGGTCCAGGCGCGATATTCTCATGCCCAACTAGCATCAATGTAGATCTCAAATTCACGGTTGCTAATTGAATATCATTCCACGTCCTGGAGTCATCTTTAGGCGCCTCAGAATTCGAATGGTTGCTTCTAAATGATCTTCATTTGAATCATTCAAATGTTGGCTCACTACACCTACAAAAAAAATAATGTCAAGTCTTATATGTAATAGATAAACACGTTTTCCCACAAATCTTTTTGATACCTCCATTTTTCAACTGGAATGTTATACTCCTTTTGATGCTCGTCGATTGCGATCGATAAGAGTATTTGTTGGTTTGCATCCCGATATTCCTATCTCGTTTAATAAGTCACAGATATATTTTTTCTAAAATATGACAATATTTTCTTTGGATCTAGCTATTTCCATTCTCAGGATGTATGTTAAAATTCCAAGATCTTTGATCTCAATCTCAAAAGTCATTATTCTTTTGATTGTTTCAAGTTCTCTTACGTCATCGCCTGTAATAATATTGTCATCTACATATACTACAAGGATGACTAACATAATTTTTTTATTTGATTTCACAAATAAAGTGTGATTAACATGACAATGATAGTATCCATTAGAAAGAATAGTTTTGGTATATCTTTTAAACCATACTCTGGAAGATTGTTTCAACCCATACAAATGATTTCTTTAATTTGCACACCAACTGGGTATTTGTGTTATTCTTTAATCTTGGAGGTCTCTTTATATACTTCTTCCTCCAGATCCACATTAAGAAATGTTTTTTAATGTCTGTCTAATGCCAGTCTTGGTTGACTACCAATGATAGTAATACTCTTAATGTGTTGATTTTTTATTTGTGGTCCAAATGTCTTTTCACTATTGATCTTAGAGGACTGAGTGAACACTTTTGCTACAAGTCTAGTCTTCCTTTCTATGCTCCCATCTACTTTGCATTTAAGAGCGAATAACCATTAGCAACCTATAATTCTTTTG
The DNA here is from genome assembly GCF_001263595.1 of Phalaenopsis equestris. NCBI lineage: Eukaryota > Viridiplantae > Streptophyta > Magnoliopsida > Asparagales > Orchidaceae > Phalaenopsis > Phalaenopsis equestris. The sequence goes on along the minus strand of NW_018165132.1, from coordinate 485,231 downwards.
CTAGTTGGCGGAGTTGATATGATCCAGACCATTCTTTCCAAGGGTAAGAATTTCTTCTTCAAAAAGCCTTTCTTCAAGCAGGAATATATAAGACCTTTTGGATTGAATTAGGAATCTACACGTTATCTACTTTATGAACAAAATATTTGCAAGAAGATAATTTTTCATAGATCGCAAATTCTTCTATCGGGTGTTCCATGAATTCTTGTGCTCTTTCTTTCTCTTAGTTCCATGATGTGTTGGCTCAACTATTGTGTAAATACTTGGGGTGTGGAGTTGGTTTATGTGATTTACATTCTTGATTTTGCATATTATCCTTTACATGCTCACTAAATATTTTCTTTTTGATGTACACAAGGTTCTTGGTAAAAGTTATGGGAGAATTTAGTGTAGTAGGTTCATTTTCAAGTTGATTTGTGATAGTGGAGATAAGAATGGGTTCATCAGGGATATAAGAGAAGCAACCATGAGGTTCCTGAGAGGCACCTCAAATGTGATATTTTCTCCAACTCTCCCCCTGAATGTTAGATTTGGGATAATATGATTGATTTTCAAAGAATGTGACATCCATGGAGTTATCAATTTTGTGTTTTGGAGAGTAGCATTTCTACCATTTTTTTCGTTTGAAGAATAGCTCGTAAAGGTGCATTTGATTGACTTAGCATTAAGTTTGGTCTGATGTGGTTGATGTAAATTAACAAAAGCAATGCAACTAAAAATTTCTAGTGGCAGGTTAGAAGTGAATGACTGAATATCGGGTAGGACTTTATGAGGGTGTTAAGAAATTTCTTAAAGTTTAACAATCTATTGGGCATCCTATTTATGAGATAAGTAGATGTGAGAATTGCATCCCCCCAATAAATATTTGGGTACATTGTTAGAGAATATAAAATTAAACGAGTCACTTCGAGGAGATGTTTATTCTTTCTCTCAGCTATACCATTTTGTTGGAATGAGTCAAGACAAGAGCTTATATGAATGACATTATTTTTAGATAGATAAAGGCTGGGAGGAGAGTTGTAGTAGTCGTTTGCATTATTGGTTTTGACAATTTGAATGCTGCTCTAAAATTGAGTGAGGATCATATTGTGAAAGGTTTCAAATATATTGGCAGTTTCAAATTTTTCCTTCATGAGAAAAGTCCAAGTAGTTCTGGTATGATCATCAATGAAGGAGACCAACCACCTAGCCTCATTTATAGTTTTTTATTTTTGAGGGCCCCCAGATATCACTATGAAACATAGAAAAGGGATGTGTTGATTTATATTTCAGGCTTGGATACACTTGTCGGCTTTGTTTTGCAAGTTGGCAAGTTTTGCACTGATAAAAATTAGGTTTTTTATTGATAAATAAATTGTGATACAAATTTTCAATATTATAAAAGTTAGAAAGCCCTGGTAAAAAATGCATAATATAAATTGATTATCATGGGAAACATGCTCATATACAAGACTTGACTCAAAGGATTGTGAATGACAGAGTAGTCCTTCTGAAGTGGGAGTATTAGTGAGTAGATAAAGCGGTCTTTGAGTTGAATATTCAATCTTCCATGCCTGATATTTTGGATCAATAATTTCTGATGCAAGATTTTCCTCAGTGAGATGATCATCTTTTCCTTTGCCATAGATGTTCATGAAGACTGATTGAGACCACTGGAGAAAATTGTTGTCATGCAGCTTGTGATTGGTGATGCATGAAGGCATTTTATATGATGTAGAGCCCAACATCCTAGTTCAGATTCAAAAGATTCAAAAGTAACTTCTGAAGAGGAAGAAACAGCTTTTATATCGTATTTATTCATCATGATGAGATGTCCATAGGGGCTTTGTCGAGATTTTCCACTAGAGCTAAATTATCTATCGCTGACACATAAATTCAACTAGAGAGAAGTTATTTATTGTCGATAAAGAATTTCCGCTCGAGCGAGTAATTGTTTGTCGTAGACAATAAATTTTCACAAGAGAAAGAAACTGTCTGTCCTCAACACTGGATAATATTGTAGATTTGGGATTCCCACTAGAAAGAGAAGATTATTGTTGATCTAAGAAAGTGGAAGTCACAAATGTACTAGATCACCCCAACTTTAATTAGAATTGCAAAGGAGACTATACAAAAGGGAGTTAATTGCCTGAGGAGTTGCACTCTGCAAGAAAGTATCGATTGGGAGTGTAAAAAAGACAATCTGCAAACAAAACTACCGAAGGAAACGAGTAGGCATACAAAAAGCAACAGTTCGAATGAGCGCACAATCTAGAAGAAGGCGACGGAACTAGCAAACGATCCACCCGAAGGAGACGTAACAAGTGAATGATTCGTGCTAAGGAGACAAAACAAGCATACGATCTGCACGAGGAGACAATCGCCTGCAAGGAAGGAAACAAGTGGATGATACGTGCCTGCAGGGAAGGAGAAGATCCGACGAAGGGCTTACAGGGACTAGCGGTTGTAGGGAGATGCTCCGACAGAGAAAGAAGAGCTAGGTTTCTTTCCAATCTCTAATACCATATAGGTTTTAGGAGAATAAAACTCTATAATTTCTCGTTAAGTAAATAACTAATATATATATTGCGCAAACTAACCCTCTCACAATTAAAAGGAAATTCAAATCATCATGGTAAAAATGAAAGAAATAAAACACAATATACTATATATATAATAAAGGGAGAAAAATTTCTCCCCTCAAATATAACAACGTACAGAATGATTCCTAAACCATATGCATATTTACAATTTATGACTAAGCTTATCAACAACAAAGGAGTTGGCTTAACCTAACCCAAGCCCAACTCAATTCTTTTATTAAAAAGATCAATTTTAAGAACCAAATACCAGCTTGATCTGATTACCTGCATTGATTTGAAATTAAGGTCAGGCTCAACCTGATCTGCTTACAATCTAACCAAATTTGTAGCATATATTAGATACATAAATTATACTAAATACAACAACAACAACAAACCTTTATCCTACTAAGTGGGGTCATCTACATGAATGTTTTTTCTCCATTTTGTCCTATTAGGTGTCATATTTTCATTTAATTCTAATAAATTAAGATCATTTTTTATGCAAGAAGCCCAAGTCTTTTTAGGCTTTTCTCTGCCTTTTTTAATATAAGTCAAATCTAAAACATCTACTGTCTGAACGGGATCATCAAATGATCTACGTTTAATATGACCAAAACATTTAAGACGGCTCTCTCTAATCCTGTCAGCCACTAGAGCTACACCAAACCTTCCACGTAGACGTTTGTTTTGCATTTTGTCTTTAAGTGTCAAGCCGTTCATCCACCTAATCATTCTCATTTCAGCAACATTTAACTTAGTTTTATGCTTCTCTTTCAAAGGTCAACATTCTATGCCCTAAAGCATTGCAGATCTCAACTTCATCTTATAAAATTTTTCTTTAAGTCTAAACGGTACTTTTCTATCACACAATAGGATCGATGTCCTCCACTTCAACCATCCAACTTGAATTCTACTAATAGCATCCCCATCTATATCAACGACACTTTGAATGATATACCCGAGATATCTAAAATGTTCACACCTAATGATTTGATCACACATAGTTACAACTCTAGCACTAAATCTACTACTACTAAAATTACATTTAATGTATTCAGTTTTAGATCTACTCAAACGAAATTCCTTAGACTCTAATGTAGGCCTCCATAATCTATTTTTTTCCTGAACTCTCTCTAGTCTTATCCACAAGAGAGACATCATCAACGAAAAGCATACACTAAGGTACATGCTCCTGTAAATGTCTAGTAAGAGCATCCATAACTAAAGATCCATAACTAAAGAAAAAAGAAAGAAAAAAGATACGGGCTTAAAGTCGATCCCTGTTGTAATCCAACTAAAATAAGAAAATACTTGGTCAATCCTACTGTTCGAGCACAAGTAACAACTCTAGTAAACCTATCTTTAATGACTTGAATATAAGTCACATCAAAACCTTTCTTTTCTAGAACTTCTCTTGGAATCTTATCATAAAGTTTTCTAAATCAACAAAAATCATATGTATATCCTCCTTACTCTCTTTGTACTTCTCTATCAAACCTCTCAATAAATGTACAACTTCCGTAGTAAACTTGCTCAACAAATATCCAAACTGATTATTAGAAATCTTTATATCATGTCTTAGCCTATGTTCAATTACTCTCTCCCATAATTTTAATGTATGACAAATTAACTCCATTCATCTGTAATTTGCACACTCTTGTGCATCCCCTTTGTTCTTAAAAATAATACCAAAATACTTTTTCTCCACTCATGTATATTTTTAGTTTTTTAAAAAATATTAAAGAGTTTAGTAAACCAAGAAACTCCCAGATCTCCTAAATATTTTCACACTTTAATTTGAATATCATCAGGTCCTACTGATTTTCCATCATTGGTTTTCTTCAAAGCCACAACTTTTTTTTTTACTAATGTGACGATAAAAATAAAATATATTATTATTATTAATGATATTAAGATTGCTAAGGTCGATCGTATTTTCAAAAATTTTATTGAAAAGTTTATCAAAATATCTCACCCATCTATGTTGAATATCTTCCTCTAAGAAAAACACATTTTGATTTTCATCTTTACATTTTACTTGAATTAAATATTTAGAATTAAATAGAATTAAATATTTAGAATTAAATATTTACTTTTCTCTTTGTTTGGCTAGTTTATACATATATTTTCACCTTATTTAATATCTAATTTATTCCTTAACATCACAAATTGTTCTCTTAGGCTCCCTGCGGATTATTTTATATTTTTTCCAATTCTCATAAGTTCTTACATTTAAACCAGTTTTTATAACAAAACCTCTTATATTTTATCTTTTCTTGCACATTATTATTCCACCACCAACTTTTTTATTTATAAACTTTTACTTTTTTATTTATACAACTTTTTTATTTATAAACTTTTTCTTTTGATTCTCAAAGTACATCTTTTATCACTTGTTTAATAATTTTGGTTACATTATCACACAACAGTTTTTTCATGAATATCTCAAATCTTAAAATCTTAGAAGTTTTAGATTCGACTTATGTTAAGAAAGGCAGAGGTAGACCTAGAAAAACTAGGGCATATTGCATAAAACATGATCTTAATTTATTAGAATTAAATGAAAATATGACACTCAATAGGATGCAATTGAGAAAAATGAATCATATAGTCGACCCCGCTTAGTGGGATAAAGGCTTGTTGTTGTTGTTGTACTCCAAAACTGTAGCAGCCATGAATATTTCTAAAATCAACTGCCACTTCACCAACATGTTCACTTAAATCTCCTCCAATAAAAATTTTTTCTTCAAGAGGTATCATTTGTATTAATTTTTCTATATCATTCCAAAATTTTTTTGTGAATCTATATCTAAACCTACATAAGGAGCATAAGCACTTATAACATTAAAAATTTCAATATCTCCAATTCTGTTAATTTTTACAATATTATCTTTCACACTCTTATATATAATTACACCTACATCAATTTTAGTGTAACTCCTACTTAAATATCAAATTTTAAAACCTAAGATATCAATCGTTTTAACCTTTTCTCCAACCTATTTAGTTTCTTGAATGCATAAGTTATTTATCTTTTTATGAACTATAATATCAAATTCTATTAATTTACTTGTGAGAGTACCTATATTCCAATATGTTATTCTAATATGAGTTTATTGAATGCATAAATTATATTAAATATTTCATAATTCGATATTTATGCTAAGTTTTCAATTACCAGCTTGCGGTGTTGATAAGCTTCCAATCATTGGTATATTAAGAGCCATTGATATTGCCTTTCTGGTAGCAAGTTGTTTATTTTGCATCACCCAGCTGTTCATTTTGTCATCACTAGCGCAGTTCGAGGAAGCCAATCTCTTCTTGATGATATTCCACCTCTGGGGAAAAAATAAGATCGCGGTATGAATTAAAGAGCAACAAGAATTGCTTAAAATTAAGTCGCCTTCAAATAAAGGAAAATTTACAAACATACCACTCAATTCCACCACTCAATTCCTATGTATTTACACATCTAACACCTATACTTCAATTTTTACACACATACCACCTTATCTATGCATGGAAAGGTGTATTTTAGTTTTTCAAAGTTAAAATGATGGTATTTTTTATGTGATATGAAAGATTTGGGGGGTATAAATGTAATAATTAAAGTTTAGGCGTTAGATATGTGAATACATAAGAATTGAGTGGCATGCATGCCCCTAAATTAAAATTTGGAGTCCATAAAATAATTAGTATGAGAACAAATGAGATTACAGAACACAAACCTGAGATAACTGAGAAGGATTCCTGTCATATTTAAAATCTTCCTTTAAAATATTCAACCAGTTTCCTTCACCATGTTTTTTAACAGCAGCTATTAGATCATTTTCCTCTTCAGCGGTCCAGGGATGTCTCTTCCTTTTGCGTGGTCGCAAAGTCTCACTATAATCTGGAGTCAATGCTTGCTCCTTAGAATGGGATGCTTTGCTGATATGAACATCACTCAAATGTGCTTTAGGAGTCATACCAGAAGCCATTATAACCTATACAATTGATACCAAAAGATATATATAACTTTTTATAAAGCTCTAATCAAAGAAAAGGGGAACAATTATAACCTATACAATTGATACCAAAAGATATATACAACTTTTTATAAAGCTCTAATCCACAAAGAAAAGGGGAACGAGCAAACTGGATGTAGCACCCATTACGATCAATATGATAGCTCACCGCTCTCAGAAACAAGTCAAACTTAATTATATCATGGCCCTCATTTTTGAAAGGCTAAAATTTTGATATTATATACTAGGAAGATTTACATACATACCGCTCAATTCTTATGTATTTACATATCTAACACCTAAACTTCAATTTTTACATGAACAATATCATAAATATGCATGAAAAGTATTAGATGTGTATATACATAGGAATTGTGTGGACTGTATGTAAGTGCCCCTAAGCTGAATGGATCTAGCGCACATCACGATCAAGAGGATAATAGGTCTTTGCTCTCAAAAAAAGTCAAATTCAATTATATCATGGCCCTCAATTTTGAAAGGGGTAAAATTTTGATTATATATTCCATGCTTTCTGGTTAGTTCAATAGAGCTGTGGTTTACTTTACCTCAAAACATTCGATCGCCTGTAAGAGAGCCTCAGCACTAACAGGAGGAACGGCTTCCAGCTCAAATTCCAAATCACTATCATCCTCCTGAAATCATATCCAGATTTAGTTTTCTTACTTCCACAATCAGAACAATACCAAGAGAGGACTTCAAAATCTGACTTAAAATCACATTCAAATTAAAACCAAAATGCTAAAAAATACAGCTAGAAAAGTTGATTATCATAGATAATGTAGCACTAGACATAAATATCAACTGGATATGTCATTAAAAGGTATAAATGGTTGTTGGAGTGTGGGTAAAAAGCTAAAACAAAAGGTTGACGAGTTTATGATTTTTGGGTAGATTTCTTTCTTATACATTATAGAAGTGCAAGACTTGATTTTTTTTTTCAAAAAGAGTGATAAACTCCAGATTGAAAGTTTAGTATGATAGCTAACTATTGGATTTATATTATTTGTGTTAGAATAGAAAGCGTAAATCTTATTGATGTAAAGAGCGGTATAAATACCTACTATAGGGTCTCTATTGAAAAAGAAATAAACAGAAATGAGATACAGAAGAAAATAAAATGAATAATAATGAATCCACTCTAATAACTCATAATAAACAATAATTAATAATGGCTAAAACTAAGCATTACTAAATATTCTAATACTACTCCTCAAGTTGAAGCATAAATGTCAGCATGTTCAACTTGGATTTGAAATTGTCAAACAATTACCGATAATGGTTCTTTATGAGAATATTTGTCAATCGACAACTAGATGCACAAACGGGACACCAATCTCCCCGGACTCGAGGTTTTCCCTAAGGAAGTGTCGGATAATCTCAACATGCTTGGTGCGATCATGTTGGACCAGGTTGTGAGCAATGCTAATGGTTGTCTTGTTATCACAAAACAATTGTAGGAAAGCGGAGTGTCATACATGGTTCGTGGAGTATGATGCATAATCAGAGGGCTTCATAAATTCCCAGGGACATGGACCAAAATTCGGTTCATTACTACTCCGAGCAACTACAGACTGCTTATTGCTTTTCTACATGACCAGGTTTCCCCAGACAAATGAGCAATACCTCGATGTAGATCGCCAATAATGGATGGACTCAACCCAATTTGCGTCTATGTAAACTGTAATAGAACAAGATATAAAGGACAAAAAAATAAACCTGAGTCCAATATGCCTTTAAAATAGTTGAAAATCCGGTGGACAGCTTGGAGATGGTGTTCATAGGAATCATGCATGAATTGACTTACTATCCCAACTGCAAGGCAAATGTTGGGGCGTGTATGGGCAAAATAGATGAGTTTCCCCACAAGGCACCGGCAGTGAGTCATGTTTACAAGAACTACATTGGAAACATCAAGAAGTTTTTCATTAGGATACATCAGAACAATCACTCGTTTGCATAGAGAAGATTGTTCTCTGTCAAAATGTCAATTATATATTTCCGTTGAGACAGACAAATATCCTGAGATAACCGAGCAACTCCATGCCTAAGAAGTAAATGAGAGATTCCAAGTCCATTTCAAAAGAAGCAGTAAGAATGTCTTTTAGAGATTACAATGCTGGTAGATCATGAGAACAATGTCGTCAACATAGAAAATAATGATAGCTACCTGGTCGTTGGAGAAATGTCGGAAGAAGAGAGAGTGGTCCAATTGAACCTAAATGAATCTATGAACTACCACGACCTTTGTGAACTTCCCGAGCCATGCCAGTGGTGATTGCTTCAATCCATAGAGAGATTTTTTCCCCCATACATATTTGCCCTTGAGAGTCAGTGGAGTCAAAGCCTGTAGGAAGAGCCATCTATACCTCCTCTGTAAGCTTGACATCAAGCTAGGACCCAGATGATGTTTAATTAAGCAACTGAAGCAATGTCTTCTCATAGTCAACTTCGTAGGTACGAGCATCCTTTGGCGATCAGTTGTGCATTGTTGCGTTCAAAGGATCCATTAGATTTAAACTTAATGCTAAAAATCCATCAGCATCCCACTGCTTTCTTTCCTCGAAGAAGATCATAAGTGAAAGTGTGATGTGTGTGAGACTAACCATGGCCACACCTCTCAGGGTTAACCCTAAGGTCAAACATTCCTATGGGGACTCTACTTGTGTTCCCCCATATTGGCTCCAACTACTAAGTGCTAGAGGTTAGAACCAACAAGTTGAACTTCAAGTTGAGCAAAGAAAAGGTTAGAGTTTCTAATGGATAAGGTTTCTTTTCTAGTCCTCTAGAAATAGTCAACATGAAAGTCCTATGGCTAAACCCTAGGCTATTAAAGAGGAAACTAGACCTTAACCAAATGATATGTCAACAAATGGACCCCTAATAGGAGTGGTGTACAAGGCTGACACACCGCTCGTATTAGCTTTTACTGAAGAGCTCAACAAAACCAACAAGATTGTTTGAGTCAACACACTCAGAACAAAAAAGAATGAAGAGTAGAAAATTTCCACTAGGGAGTAAATAGGCTGGGGGAAAGGAAGGGGATTTTTGAAACAACCATCAGAAAAACTAATGGCCGCAACAAAGATTTGATATCAATTCGATGATTAAAGACTTTAATTCTGATTTTAATTTTAACAATTTCGAAGGATAAAATCATGTGTGAGTAGACCGAATCGAGATGGAGAGTACAAAGGCTCACATCCAACATGAAGATGACAATAGTGCAAATAATGAAAACAATTAAGGACATTACGCTGGGAAGAAAATATTATACCAGGTCAGGCAACCATAAGGGACATTATGTCTGAATTGGACCTAGTCGAAGAATGGCAACCGCTCGAGACATTATGCCAAATTTTATGGTGGGAATCAAAATTCAAGAACTAACTAAAAATTTTATGTGTGTACAAAAATTTCTCGGATGAGATAAGGAAAATAAGTAGAATTTAAAGGAATCAGACGACCTTGCACTGACCCTCAAATTTTCTTTGAATGATCGTGATAGGAAGAGCTCCTAAAGCAATGTGGTATCAGATGTAACATCCTCAACCTCTAAAATATCATGACTGTGGAACATTTTGTAGGAAATGAGGTGGAAAATATGTGAAATTTAAAAGAATCAGACGACCTGACGCCGACCCTCAAGTTGCATTTGAAAGATTGCGATAGGAAGGGCTCCTAAAGCAATGCGGTATCGGATGCTGTGATCCTCGACCTCCAAAATATAATGTGAACCATTGCGATAGAGGAATGTCTAAAAGCAATGCGGTATCGGATGTTGCGATCCTCAACCTCTAAAAAATAGTGTGAATCATTGTGATAGAGGAATATCTAAAGCAATGCAATATCGGATGTTGTGATCCTCAATCTCTAAAATATAGTGTGAATCATTGCGATAGAGGAATATCTAAAGCAATGCGGTATCGGATGTTGTGATCCTCAGCCTCTAAAATATAATGTGAATCATTGCGATAGGAAAGACGCCTCAAGCAATGCGGTGTCGGATGCTGTGAACCTCGACCTTTAAAATATAGTGTGAACTATTGCGATAGAGGAATATCTAAAGCAATGCGGTATCGTATGTTGTGATGTTCAACCTCTTAAATATAGTGTGAACCATTGCAAAACAATGTAGAATTATGCAGAATCAGATGTCGAAATTTTCATCCTCTATAATATAGTGTGAATCATGGCGATAGGCATGACTCCTAAAATAATGTGGTGTCGGATGTTGCAATCCTCGACCTCTAAAATGTAGTGTGAATCATTGCGATAGAAATGACTCCTAAAGCAATGCGTTATCAGATGTTGTGATCCTCAACCTCTAAAATATAGTGTGAATCATTGCAAAAGAGGAATATCTAAAGTAATATGAAATCGGATGTTGTGATCCTCAACCTCTAAAATATAGTGTGAATCATTGTGATAGAAAGAACTCCTAAAATAGTGCAGTATCGGATGATGTGATCCTCAACCTCTAAAATATAGTGTGAACCATTGCGATAGGAGAGGCTCCTAAAGCAATGCGGTGTCGGATGATGTGATCCTTGAACTCTAAAATAAAGTGTGAATCATTGTAATAGAGGAATATCTAAAGCAATGTGGTATCAGATGTTGTGATCCTCAACCTCTAAAATGTAGTGTGAATCATTGCGATAAGGACTCCTAAAGCAATGTGAAATCGGATGATGTGATCCTCAACCTCGAAAATATAGTGTGAACCATTGCGATAGAGGAATATCTAAAGCACTGCAGTATCGAATGTTGTGATCCTCAACCTCTAAAATATAGTGTGAGTCATTGCAATAGAGGAATATCTAAAACAATGTGATATCAGATGATGTGATCCTCAACCTCTAAAATATAGTGTGAATCATTGCGATATGATGGACTCCTAAAGTTAAGCGGTGTCGGATGTTGTGATCCTCAACCTCTAAAATATATTGTGAACCATTGTGATAGGAAGAGCTCCTAAAGCAATGCGGTATCGAATGTCGTGATCTTCAACCTCAAAAATATGATACGAACCATTGCAATAGTATGGGCTCCTAAAGCAGTGCGGGAGGAGATGCGGTCCCATATCCAATAGTATGGGCTCCTAAATAAATCGCCATCCCTCATATAAACAGAGCAAAAGACAATGAAGAGTGTGTTTCTACGTAGATGAAACCAGCTACCCTTTTCCACACGAGAAAGATGACCCAAAGTCCCTGTGGAAGGAAACTTCGAGCCAAGAGAAGTGACGTTGGTGATAGGTCGAGAAAACTCAACCTGACCAGGTCGAAACTGAAGTTCGCAATTTTGATTTCGATTTTGATCTAGTTCGATGTGATCTATTTTGTGAGTTTTTATTGATTTGAAAATTTTATTTTTGGACCCAGTTCCCAACACACGTGACATAGGTGCTTCTAAGAACAAGATCTTTGTCTTTAAAACATCGTGACGCGTGGTGCTTCTTAAGATATTATCGACTGATCGGAAGCATGAAAAAAAAATAACACATCCTTTAAGATATTATGGGAATTGTATTCTTTCAAGTACACATAAAGATGTGTTATTCCAAAAGATATTGCGGTTCGAGAGGTTTTGACTCTTTAGCTCTGCTGTCGTCGTTAGCTTATCACTGATTTCGTAAATATTGTTCGAGTTGTCTTTGAGAGAATATTGACGTCCTCGACTTGATGTTGGAGTCGGATTTTCTAGGTGTTGGAAGGTATGACTTTATGCTCGAATTTTATTAATTGCTAATAAAATGACCATTTTATTTAATTTTTTCTTTCTGGGCCTAAGCAGATTTAAAAATTTTTGATCATGTGCTTAAAACATTTCCCGAGGATATTTGAAAGCTCGTTAATAGCCAACCAAAAAAACACAGGGTCACTCAACGCTTTTCAAAATACAATAAGAGAAGAATTTTCTTAAGAGAATCTTTCTAGTTCTATCAAGTAGGGGACAACTCATATACCAATTTTTCATTTTACGCTCTCCTCAAGCTTCTTCTCAGGGAGCTTTTCTTTCTTTTTTTTCGCTTCTTTTTTTTATTGAGAATTACTATATATGGTGGAACAAACATTAAAGATTTTGAATGTCTGAATTTAGACACCGATTTTTGATTTTGTGCTCACCTCAAGTTTTTTCCTCAGGAAGCCCTTTAAAAAATTTTTATTATCTTTCTTTTACTCTTATTTTCTGAGAATTATTATATTTGGCAGAGCATATTTTAAAAATTTTGAATGTCCAAACTCCCCTAACTAATAATCCTCAAATATTATTTAATATGAATCCTAAGATAGTATAGCTTGTTCAAAAGTCAGGACCCAGTCATGTGGCAGGAAATTAAAAAGCTCGTGATATTCCGAGTCAATTACTTGTATTTCAACCACACTATTTTATTCTGGAATTTACTTAGGACCCAATCCAAAATCTTTAAAGTGAAGAACGTAATTATTAGGGCATCAATTTCATCTGTCCCTTAAGTCATAATTTTGTCAAAACGCCAAAACACCAGAAATTTGTTACATTGCATTTTTTCTTGATTGTGCTTCTGATGAGCTTTGAGCATACAACGTGAATTATTCCAAAAAAGAAAATTCTTCTTCATTTTATATCAAATTGTCTATGAAATTTTGAATGAACTCCGAACTGGTGAGAGGGTTGAGACCCACTACCCGTTGTCTTGCTGATGTCTATTCTCAAGAACTGGAACAATTGGATCAGCCGAAATTATATTGGTGGAACCTCTTTCAGGTTCTTTCTAATATTCTTTCGGGATCGTTATGTTTCCATTCCTCAAATTGTACTCGAGTTAATTCTTAAAGCTGAAGCAGTCTTTTATGGTATGTCCAACCAGTCTGCGGCATGGGTAATACTGGGGGTGATCCCTCTTATCGATCTCATCTGGCTTTTTTAGCTCTGGCAGTTTGAATTCGGGCTTTTTGACCAAATCCCGAAATATTTGCTCCACTGCTTCTTTCTTGAATGAATATTCCTTGTTTAGGCGTTCTCTTATCGTAAAAGGTAATTTGTTGACTACGTGCTGAGACGGTTGTTGAGTATGCTTTTGAAGACATTGACAGGTCTGTTGAGGCCGCTTCAATTGTATCTGCAATGGTCGCTTCCCCTTATCAACCATTATTACTGTCCCAGGCTTTTCTTCAAACACTTTACAGAACTTGGCTTTTCAATTTTCACTTGAGGTAGTCGTAATTGTTCTTGAATCGTGGCTATAGAAGTCGTCGGTTCTTCTATCTTCTTCTCCATTCGGCTGATTCGCAGATCTTGTTGTTGAATGGCCATTTATAACTCATCCACGGCGTCAATAGAGCATCACACGAAGATGATGTGGCCCTAGCTTCAACAACATTGATTTCTGCGAACTCCTCAACCATGTAACCTATCGGATTGTAGTCATCATCGTTGACATTGTTCCTTTGTGCTTCGACTAACTGTGCGACATCGGCTATAAGTCTTTCCAGAGCAGCCTCAATTGATTATGCTTTAGTTGTCATGAGGTCAATTGGAGTATCCCGATGCACTACTCTTCCTAGGTCAGGCTTTGTTGTGGCTATAGTAATGACTGTCAGAATGTCAGACTCACAATCCTTTTTAGGAGAATGACCCGCCAACTGCTCTCGTAGTATCGATCCGACGACCCTAGGTCTCCGCCACTTCTCCTTTGATGCCGACACTCCAAGGCAAGATATCCCATTGGTGACATCGGTCTGTTGGACAGAAGTGTGTTCCCTGGTTTGCGGACCGGATACGTTCTCAAGCAAGTCCTTATCCTTATCTGAGGTCAGAGTCTTACTGTTTATGGTGACAGAAACGGTTCGGACCAAGTTTAAAGTCTCCTTTGGCGACTTGGCCCAAGTTGTACTGCATTCATCCTCAAGTGCATGGGGGTCAGTTGGAATCCTTGGATCAGCTGAAATCATATTAATGGAATCTCTTTCAGGTTCTCTTAAATATTCTTTTGGGATCGTTATGTTCCCATTTCTGAAGTTCTCCTCAAGCCAATCTTTAAAATTGAAGCACTCCTCTATGGGAGTGTCTGATGCATCTGTGATACGAGCAGTATCTCAGATGTCCTTTGTTGTTGACCTCGTCTAGTTTCTTTGGTTCGGACAACCTGAATTCGGGATTTTTGATCAGATTGCAGAACAACTTTTTCACAGTTTCATCTTTGAAAAAGTACGTCCTGTCTGCTCGATCAACCAAGGTTGAGAGTTGTTTTCCGTCTTTCCGATAAAACCTTTGTCGATATACTTGTAGATTATGCTGTTGAGAGGGTTGATAACTCTGCTGGGACAATTCAGCTCGTATCTGCATGGGCTGTTTACCTTTGTCTACAGCCGCAATAGTGACAGATTTCTTCTCAAATGTCTTTTTTGGTTTCAGCTAGCCTCTTCTTGAAGACTTCTGGCCTTGCTCAGTAGCTTTTCAAAGGTTTTAATGGTAAAAATCTTAAGAAAAAATGCAACAGGGCCGTGAATGCTTTTGAGTAGGATTTCAATTGCATGTTGCTCCTGGAGCTGTGGTTCGCACTTCATGCTTAAGTTCCTCCATCGTAGAATGTAGTCCACTAGAGTTTCGTTCGGCTTCTGTTTCTTCACCACGAGATCACCAATGGTGATATGGTGATTAGCCTCAGCGAACCATTTAACGAAAAGGTCTTCTAATTCTGCGAACGTCTTTACAAAACCATTTGACAGCTCAGCATACCAGTCGAAAGCGACTCCCGAAAGGCTGCTAACGAACTGGCAGAACAACAAAGCGTCATTACCCCTCGCATTGCAGCAACTCGCTCGGAAGTGTGCAACATCATGTCGAGGATTTCCTGTCCCGTCGAAAGTCTTGAACTGACGTGGTACGAAACCCTTGCGATACTGGAGAGCATTGAACTCTTCAGGATAAGATCTACCCTTCAGAATTGATGCTCCCCCTTTAGCCTGAGTCAGGGCTTCTCTCACCTGTTGCTGTATCATATGCTTGATTTCTTTTTCCGGTACTAGACTTTGAACAAAATCTTTCTTTGGTTGCTCTTCTTTGTTAACAGAAGTGAATTCTTTCTTATCATCAACAATCTGGACAACCTCTGGTTGGTTTACTTTTGTAGGTGTCACCTTCGGGAGTTGAGGTCGACTCTGAAGCGTCATGATTTCAGCCATCATCTCCTCAATATTTCTCTCCAAACGCTCAACTTGTTCATCTTGCTGTCGAACCTCCCTTCGCAGCGTTTCAACGTCCCCTTCTTCGGTGAGTTCTGAGACATCTCGCAAGGAAGACGACGCCCTAGTATCGACGACATTTATTTCAGCAATATCCTCCTCCAAGTAATCCATTAGATCTTCTTCACCCCTCAACTCATCCCTTCTTTCTTTAGCCACTTGCTTGATATCTGCTCTTAACTTCTCCAATGTAAACTCAATTGATCTTCCTTTAGTTACTTTAAGGTCAATTGGCGGCGGGTGATAAGTAACTTCTTCTGGAGTAATCCTTGGGGCGACTGCTGACTCCTCGGACTTGGAGTTCCCTGCAAGTATCGGTCCAGTGGCTCTAGATCACCACACCATCTTTTTTGACGATGATACTCTAGGGTTGGGTGGCCCATTATCGGTATCAACACGACGGTGAGTGGTGTGGTGTGTCCCATAACACGCGGACTAGATAAGTTTATGGGTAACTTCTTTCCTTCTCTTGACACCTTTGCCAAAGAACGGACTTCCCCTTGTGTAACTGTGAGAGTTATCCTCGGCCCAAGACAGGACTTGACTAGTACTCCTCCCATGGGCCTCGGGGAAGTAGTGGCAGTAATAGCAGTAGCAGTGACAAAAGTGGGCGAACGGACTCCCATACATTGCTTGGCAGGAATTATGGGTACTAGTGGAACACTGGTGGGAGGAACAACTAGGGTGTGACGATTATACAGTTGAAGCTTATAGGAGGTTCGTTGGGGCAAACCTTATTTCTTTCTTGTAACCCTCTTAACAGTTCGTGTATCAGATTCACCCTTTCTTAAAATCTGAGATTTTATTTAGTGTGACACGACACACCCCATCCTCTTAAAAATGTTGGCAGCTGAACAGTTCGCCTTACTCGCTAGTTGCTCGAACACAGCTCCTACTCGAGCTAGCAGTGTAGCACTCACCTTCCTCCTTTGACCCTCACAGTGAAAGAGTTGGGGCGGGGTAGCGGTGATCCTGGAGACATCTTCTTCGCCAAAGACGGTGGACAAAAGATGAAACCTACTCCCCCCAACAGGGTCGAGGTCTCGGGTAGTTCAACCTCCTTCTCCACGACGGGAGTATCAGTGAGAATAGTAAACTCAACAGCCTTTGCCCTCCTGATCTTGGCTACATTTCTGTTCCTGTTTCTTCTGTGTCCAACTCAAAGACGCAAATTTTGAACTTGAACCAATTTCAAAGACAGGGGGGATCGGGGCAAAAGTCGGACTCTCCTGGGCAACGAGCTCACCAACAACTTGCATACTCTTTCCTTTTGCTGCAACAGGAGCAGTAGCGGGTGCAAAGACAGTAGGACCAGCAAGGGCAAGAACAGTGGTCCTAAGCGCGGCCTCAACGCTCCTAGCGGCAGATTTCACAGCAATGACAGAACTCTTCTTAACTAACACACTCTTTAGTGGGGGGATTTCTTCAGCATACCTCAAGTTAAACTTGACAACAAGCTCAACAGTTCTGTCCACTTCAGGCTTTAGCACAGTGACGACAACGCTACCAAACTTGACTTTGGCATTGTCGAACCCTTGTCCAAATTTAATAACTGCGACGGGCAGCTCATCTTTCTTAACAACGAAATCCATTCTAGTGGCGAAATAGAATATCAGCTTGGGTGTAAACATTTTTTTCTGTAGGTGAGAAAAAAATTCAGCACATTAATATCATTTAATGCTTCACTATATTGATTGCAGGATGAATATCGCAGCTTAACAAACATATATTAAACTTATCCAAACAATTTATTATTATTATTATTTATTATTATACATTTGAGTTTGTTTTTTTTACATTTCCAAAATTTGTTTTGTTTCAACAATTTTATTTCGTTTCATTTTAAGGGAAGAAAAGAATTAGAAAATTGTAGAGTTCAAATCATTTTAAGAGCAAAATGCAGCAAATATGAAGCACAGGACCCAATCTTAAAATTAGAGAGATGTTGCCCTACACCGAACTCACTTCGGTCAACACAGCACATTGCTCCTAATCCATCACACCTATTGGGAATCCAACCCACTTTAGAGCCATTCTGAAGGTCTGGAGATTCCAAAATCCCTCTGTTTAAGGGTGATTCAAAAAGAGTTGGCTATACCCGCTCAAGGAAGAAATTAGAGAGGTACGCCAACGGGAGAATGGTAGTCTGGCCCACTAGGGACATAGATGCACTACCGATGTATGAAAACAAAACCACCCTATCAAAATAGAGAGAAGAACTATTCCTCAGTGGAGCCACCAGAATTTGTCGGCCGAAATTTTGGAAATCATTTATATAT
>NW_018165132.1:461103-466953 GCF_001263595.1 Phalaenopsis equestris | reverse complement strand
TATATATATTATAATAAATTCAAGTTTCGTCAATTCGCGCATGATCGACCTCGCCCCGAACATATCAAAATGGGTGTCACCCCCAGCTAATTTCGACGTCCCGGACGCGCAGGCGCGGTCCGTTTCATCATCCGAGGTCGCCCGAACGACCTCATCGACGATCCAGTCGAAAACGCGTCAAATTCAAATTTCTACGAAATTATCTCTCGTTATCGATTGTAGAGCCTCCTACGAGTGTAGGTGATGTGAATTTCGATAATTGTGTGCATCGATGCGTGTATTGTGGTACTCGTGCATTGTGAGTGTGCGCGAACGACATGAAGGGCTTCCTAAGGCTTTAGATCCTATGGGTACTCGACTCGAGCTTCGTCACACTGGTTTTAATCGACTCAACTAAGCGTTGAGGATTTAGAACCGGTCACATAAAACTGAGATGAGTCAAGAAGTGGCTCGAATTTCTAGTTAGTGCGGACCCCAAGCTAGTCCTCTAAAAGAGTCTAGTGCAATGCTCTAAGTCTAGACCCTAGGTTCTAAGGAGAAGGAGAGACCTCACCAAAATGAGGTCAACAGCAACTTCAGATTTATTTTTAAAAATATAGACCCATGTCATCTGAGTGTGATCATAAATCAAAGGGACCATCGTTTATTGGTGTAACTAAGAGTGCGAAAGGGTCCCCATAAGTCACTGTGAATAAGAGAGAATGAAGCGGAAAAAACGTAATTATGGGGTAGGTAAGGAACACGATGATGTTTAGCTAAATGATATGTTTCATATTTAAAATTAGAAGAATTTTTGTTAATAAAATTGAAATTGAATAAGCCAAAATTCTATATTTCATTCAACATATGTACTTCGATAGAGGTTACAACGTTTTACAAAGAAACCCGATAAAATCCTCATTATACATAACTCTCAACACTCTCCCTCAAAATGGACGAAAGATATTCACTAAGCTCATCTTGTCACATAATCTAGCTAGCTCCACTTAACTAAGCCCTTTAGTGAGACAGTCAGCCCCCTGCTCTCCAGTAGCTACATGACTTAGTTTCAACAATCTGTTATTCACCTTCTCCTTGATAAAGAAAATATCAATCTCCACATGTTTGGTTCTATCGTGTTGCATCGAGTTGTTAGCAATGTTAATTACCGACTTGTCACACCACAACTTCATTTGACTTCCCGTATCCACTTTGAGTTCAACCAACAAAGCTTTCAGCCAAATCGTCTCTACAACTCCTAATGTCATGGCCCTGTATTCTATCTATGTTGTTGATCTTGCTACAACTAGTTGTTTCTTGCTCATCCACAAGACTAAGTTGCCACCTACAAATATGCAGTACCCCGATGTGAATTGTCTGTCATCAACATAACTTGCCCTCGTCTATCATCAGCACAACTTCCCAATTAGAATCACATAAGCTCTCAGTATCTACATGTCCATTCTTCCTGAATATCAATCATTTCCCTGGAGCACTCTTCAAATACCTCTGAATCTGATACATTGCATCCATATGACCCTTCCTTGGATCATGCATGTAACGGCTCACCACACTTACTGCAAATGAAATATCGGGTCGAGTGTGACACAAATAGATCAGACGGCCCACCAAACTTTGGTACCTCTCACGATTGACTGATTCATCTGTCTCTGTGCTGAGCTTGACCTTTGGATCAATTAGAAAGAATTCAGGCTTACACCCTTGCATACCTGTTTCCGTGAGAAGATCCAATACATGTTTTCTCTGGGATAGGACCATCCCCTCAGGTCATGGGCAACTTTAATCCCAAAAAAGCACTGAGCTATCTCAAATCCTTTACTTCAAATTGCTTCCCCAATCTTCCCTTCATTTGAGTAATATTTGTTAAATTGCTTCCCCAATCTTCCCTTCATTTGAGTAATCTTTGTTTTATCATCGCCAGTGATAATTATGTCATTCACATACATAACATGTATGATAGTGTGACTCTCATGTTGTCGAAAGAACACTGTGTGGTCTGCATTGATCTGTTGATATCTCATGCCAACCATCGACATTCTAAACATATCAAACCAGGCTCGAGGTGACTATTTTAAGCAATACAATGACTTTCTGAGCCAACACAACTTGTCCTCTATCTAAAATGTACTAAATCCTAGTGGTATCTTCGTATATACCTCCTTCAGTAGCTCCCCATGAAAAAAAACATTCTTCATATCCAGTTGGTGGAGTCTCCATCCACCATTCACAGCCAAAGAAGTCAGTGTCCTTATTGTGTTCATCTTTGCTACCGGTGCAAAAGTTTCATCGTAGTCAATGACATACGTTTGACTGTACCCTTTTGCCACTAGTCGTGCTTTCTACCTCTCCAACTTCCCTTCTGGAGTTTGCTTTACTGTAAAGATCTACTTGTATCCAACTGTCTTTTTCCCTGCTAGTAGTGGTACAATCTCTCATCTTCATTTTTTATCAAGAGCTCTAAGTTCTTCATGCATTGTCGCTTACCACTCGGGATCCTCTTTAGCAACATTTCAACACATGGGTATAGAGACAGAGTCCAATGATGCAATGAATGCTTCATGAAAAGGTAAAATATTATAATAAGAAATAAAATTTGAAATGTCAAGTTCTCACCCAAAATAATCAGGAGGATGTCCAGCATTATTATAGGAGATTCTCCTTAACATTTGGGGTGGGGGTAGGAACGGTCGAATGAGGAGTAATATCACCAAAGAGCTTTGAATCAAAGGTGGATGGTGCACGTTGCTCAAGATCAAATGTGGATGGTGTGCGTGTCTCAATAATGTTCTCTCAGTTTGTTTCTTCCTCCGTGTATATACCCTTAACTCACCTTCAACATGAATCCCTCCACCTCTCGAGCTAGTCTCCCCAATTCCCCTCAGATGATTTATCCCACATTACAGGACATGACATTGCTCCCACTTTTATCACTCCATCACCACTACTCACTTTCTTTTGACGCATATCTCTAGTGTCTACTGAGTCACCAAAGGGTAATTCACCTCCAGAGTGTAGTATGGTTCAAACTCTCTGAATGACACATTCATACTCACAAAGAGTTTCTTCTTAATCGAGCTCCAGTAGACATAACCCTTCTGAGTAGCAGAAAACCCACAAATACACATTACACAACTTTGGGATCCAACTTAACTACAAATGGTCAGTTATCTTTCACAAAGCATACACATCCAAATACCTTCAATGGAAGGATCCCACCATTGGCTTCTTTCAACATCTGATAAGAAGACTTCCACTCCAGTATTCTTGAGGGCATCCTGTTAATCAATTGAGCGACTGTCAGCACTGTTTGCTCCCATAAGTGATATGGGAAATTCATTATAAGCATGATGCTCCGGACTACCTTTAAAAGACGTTGATTTTTCCTCTTTTGTACTTCATTCTATGTTGTTGTGTATGAGCATATAGTTTGGTGTTGTATCTCTTGGGCTGACAGGTAGTCCTCAAATGCTTTGTCGATATATTTTGTCTCATTATCAAATCTCAATGTCTTCATAACTGCCCCATATTGGCTATGGATTGCATGAAAATCTTTAAAGCAAGTAACTACCTCACTCACTCTTCTGTTTCATCAAGTAAACAAGTAACATGAGAAAAACAATCAATAAACGTAACAAAATAACGATAATCATTCATAGAACTAGCAGGACAAAACTCCCATACATCAGAATGTATCAAATCAAATACATCATAACTCCTCTTCCCATAACTGACATAAGAGCTCCTAGTGAGCTTGACAAACTCACAAACATCACATACAAGTTTCTCTTTTTTTGCCTTTTCATATATAGATGGATACAACCGACTCAATAAAATAAGACTAGGATGCTCCATATGTCTGTGATGTAGTAGTAACACATCCTCGACATTCCTCCCAGATTCTCCTACTGCAGCATTTTCTACCATGGATGTCAGAGCTGAGTCCATTCCCTCTCGGTCCAAGTACCAGAGTCTGCTATACCACGTTCCGATCGCAGATGTCCGGTATGTCCCTTTTTCTTGGAAGATTACCTAAGGGATATCAAAAGGAACAGTGTATTTTAGCTGGAGAATAATGACATTTATGTATAAGAGATTTAAAGGAAAACATGGAGCAAGCAAAACATTGAACAAAGTCATATGATTAGTACATTTCACTGTACCATTTCCAACTACAGGCTGTGTTGTACCATTAGCAGTCTGTATGCTCTCTGGTACAGCTAGATGAGTATATGAAGAAAACTCTCAAGTAGGATCTGTCACGTGGTGAGAAGCACCAGAATCTATGATCCATTTTGATGATACTATGGTGGAAATAGAGGCAAGAGCAAGTGTCACCATTACCTTTACTGAAGTGAGCATAAGTAGCAGTGTTAACCCTTAATATCGATAGATTTGAAGCATCCTCAGCTCCATCTCCTGTTGTTTGCTGGTTTCTCTTCAAAAACTCCAAACACTCATGATCCTCACCAGTAAAGATCACAAGTCTCTCCCTCGTCCTATGTTATCACTAGATTTGGCAAGTTGCCCCCTTTTCCACATTTCTGACCCCCATGACCAAGGCCTCGACCTCCACCCTACCAAGTCCACCTCTCTCTCTCCTTCGGTGGCTTAGGGTAGACTTTGCTCAGATGGCCAACTCCATTATAGTTGTAGTACTTGTGAGTCTCCCCCTGAACACCTAGCATGCTTGGGCTAGCAACAACAAGTCCACCTCTCTCTCTCCTTCGGTGGCTTAGGGCAGACTTTGCTCAGATGGCCAACTCCATCATAGTTGTAGTACTTGCGAGTCTCCCCCTGAACACCTGGCATGCTTGGGCTAGCAACAGCTAATGTTGATTGTCCACCCAAAAAAACACTCAGCTAAGATTGTAGCTTCACACGACTCTTCTCTTGTATTATCACAACAATAGTCTCATCTAGCGTTGGAATAGTCACCTGAGCTAGAGGACAAATCTCTCCTTTCTTGCAATTTGGGTTGCTACAGCTCGACATCAGTGAGAAGTAATCGAAATCCGCCCACAACCTCTCCAACTCTATGGAATATTCCTGAATTGTCTTCTCACCCTACACCACAGCTTCTATCTCGCATTGAATCTGAAATACCCTCATGTGATTCTCAGCACCAGCATAAATTCAATTTTGCCCACATGTCCCTCACCTTTTGAATGTCATCGATTGAGGATGCGATTGACGGAACGATTGAGTTGAGTAGCCAGGTGTAGACTAAGGCATGAGTGGTCCTCCACTTATCCCTCTCAACTTTGTCACTTTTTGGTTTGTCCTCGGTCAGATATCTCTCTAGTCTCTTCCCTACTAAAGCTGCCTCAATCCAACGTGACCAACTCAAATAAGTGGTCAGTCCATCAAGCTTCAAATCCACGGGAGGGAGATCTAGCTTCATTTCGGTCGGAGCCTTCGTTGAATTTGCGGTTCTTGTCAAGGCACTAGCTCCCCAAATGAGCCCTACAATGAGCTTCAGGACCTCGGGTTCAATCCTTCGCAGAAGAACCAATCCTTTACTCCCCACACTATCTACATCTCCCATCATTTTCAATCACCTAGATTCTCTTCTAGGTCATACAAACCACGAACAATTCTCTTCCTCCTTTGGACTTGATTTTGATCTATCTCATCATCAAGATCGGGGTTTTCTTCGTGTGGCGGCCCGATTGCAACAGGTGTGGCGGCAGCGGCCTGGAAAGGAGGCTGCGGCAGCAGCCTGGAAAAGAAGTTGTCATCGTGGCGGCAGCAGCCTGGAAAGGAGGCTGTGACAGCAGCCTGGAGAAGAGGTTGTGACGACGGCAGCCTGGACAGACAGCGGCGGCAGCTTGGGCAGACAGCCCCGACCGC
>NW_018165132.1:458107-460502 GCF_001263595.1 Phalaenopsis equestris | reverse complement strand
TGCTAACCCGTTTAGTAGTTCCAATCATCATTCTCGAACGACGATCTTGAAAGACACAGACATCAGAGGAAAAAAAAGTAATACAATGCAATCACTGTCATATGTCAACTTACTGATTGATAAAGGTTATACTTCAGCAGAGGTAAATGTAACACAGACTTCACTTTACCGACAATGAAACATTGGGACTCGCCAACAATTTTAACAGAATATTTCCCTGTGCAAGGATAGTATGTTGAGAAGGCTTGAGAGTTTCTAGTCATGTGGTCCATGACACCTGAATCAATGATCCATGGACTAAAAGTGACAAAAGAAATGAGTGTCATAGGATTGGTACCTTGACAAACATGAGAGGTCGACGAGTCAAAAGAGAGCGAACTGGATCCAAACAGCTTGATTAAGTGCTCTATTTGACTTTTAAGAGATTTGGAGGATTTTGGATTGTTCTGGATAGATGTCGATTATACTTTGTTGGATTCAGAAGCTGTAGAGAGACCCTTGGTAACTAAAAATTTGGCTGACGGTTTGCATGCAGGTTTCCCATGGAGCTTCCAACATTTATTGCGGGTGTGGTTGAGTTTGTAACAATGATCACAAGTGAGGTGGCCAACACAAGATTGAAAGTTACTGTCGTTTAGTTTATGGGATGTAATTAAGAAGTTAATGTTGTTTTTGTGTCCAACGGTATGCAGAGGAACAGAGGTTGTAATTGACCCTCCCGTGAAATCAAGTTCACTTGAGGAGTTTGTCATGGTTCCAACTGATCCAAAGGAGACGTTGAGTTGTTGAGACATCAGACAATTTTGGAAGTAGGAGGGGACATATCTGGCCTAGCGAAGAAGCTCCGACAATCCGGGAAATAAACTCAATTGGACAGCCTTCCTCTGGGGTTGGAAACACGTCTGGCTGGCTACACTGATGACTGGATGTAGGCCAGGCCTGCTAGAAAGAAATAATACCACTGTATTGACGAACACAGATGGAGACCAAGCAATCGGGCTCTATTTTCGGCTGCTGGACAATCAGGTAATGCTTATTAGAGCAACATCCAGCTAGTAGGAGATAAAAACGACAGTTGGAAGAAGCTCTGCCCAACTGGACTGGACTCAGAAGAGAGAGACTACGAGATTCGGGCAGCTGGAGGAAGGGGCAGCGTCGGGGAGGAGCAACGGGCGACAAGGAGAGGCTCGACAGCTAGGTCAAGGCCATGGCTCTTATACCATGTTAGAATAATACCCAGGGCAAATCTTATTGATGCAAAGAGGAGTGCAAAATACCCATTACAGGGTCTCTATTAGAAAGGAAAGAAATAAAAATAGGATATAGTAAAAAAAAGAAAGGAATAATAAAGAATCCATACTAATAACTCCGGATAAACAGGAATTAAGAATGGATAAAACTAGCAATTACTAAATATTCTAATAATTTGTGTGACTAAAAAAGTTATAATTATTTATGTGGACTTGTCGAAACAAGTGGATTTAAGAGTTAGTATTTTGTTGAAATGGAATGACTCTATTTCCACGAAGCAAGAAGTAGGTTAAGGCCTTGGAAACATAGTGGGGATACAAGATAAGGAGAAATAAGAGAGAAAGAACACATTAGTTCAAAAAGCTTAAGTGTGATTGATTCTCAAATCAATCAAAATCCTTGCGGACAAATATTTGTAAGAGATAAAAGCTAATTTTTAATGAACTAAAGAGAACATAAATTGTAAAAAAAGTGTTCTAGAAAAAGAAACTTGTCATAAAAAAGCAAAAAAATCCCCTTAAAAAATTCATCTATAGGCTATAATGCCAGTCTTCTCAAGATCTCTCCCTATTTGAAAACAAATAATAGCACTCCAAATTTAATTATTTAGTTGCTTCTCTTGAATCCTTAATGAAAACTGATTTATATGGCTCCAACATAGTTTTTTTATCAATAAAATAATATCTCCTAACCTCATGCATGATCAATCTTATAATTCTTCAATAAAATAAAATATAATTAATTATAATGATAATCAGCCTTTGTAATTGGAGTAGGAAAAGGCCCCTTTTCGTCCTGCATCACTATCTCTCTTTCTGTGTTGCTCGTTGTTCAAATGAGCATAAATTAAGATGTAAAAAAAATAATCATCTACATACCAACAGCTTGAGAACCAAACTTGCAAAAGTATCTATATTTATGTCTGCAGTGTTGCACTTTAAAGATCTCATTGAAGTATGATATAATGAAAAATGTCAAGCTTAAAAGCACCTTCTATGTATTTAATTAAATCAGCCCTTCAATTGTGAGAGCAATTCGATCATCCAAAAAAATAATTCTTTAGTGATCTCCTCTTCCGTTTAAATATTTTAGGCGTCTAAAATGTCAAACCCATTCAAGCTCAAGATGGTTGGATATATGTATC
>NW_018165132.1:455825-458009 GCF_001263595.1 Phalaenopsis equestris | reverse complement strand
TATATATATATATATATATGTGTGTGTGTGTGTGTGTGAGAGAGAGAGAGAGAGAAACGCACATGTTTACAACAAAAAATATGTTTCAAATGTTACAAAAAATAATTAACGCATCAAATTTTTCAATAAAAAAAAAGATAATTTTAAGGACATTAAGCATTGTAATGGAAGGCAAACCCTTGCTTCATCCCCAACTAAGTTTTCACACAAAGGTTCGCAGTAAGCCAAATGTCGCCAAAGCATTTGATATTCCTGTGCATTAGATATTCCTGTTGAAGAGCTCTTTACAAGTGCCTTCCAATCAATTTTCACGTCTGCAAACTCAAAAATCTCCTTGAGAAGAGTAATAATTACTGTTAGATTGTACCTACAAAAAGACATGATTTAACTAAAAAAGATAATTTTAATGAACCACATAAGAATGCTAGAAAAAAACTACAAAGAAATAATAGTGAAGTGTTCAAAAAGTTTTTTATGAAGCAATAGACAACTATACTAAATGAAAAATTTAACAATAAGAAACATTGATGGCACATTAAAAATACAATTTTCAGAAAATACTCGAAGTTATTGCTCATAAACAAGTGGCAGTTGAGTTGAGTTATACTTTATATTCAATGTTTGTAACAATTCAATTATAATGTCACATTAGAATATAAACACAACAAATTGCATAAAAAAGCAAACAAACAAATTCGTTAGATCAAAGATAGTAAGCAAGCTGAGACGAGTAATATATATCCAAATGGTGAGTAGCACGCCCACATTTAGAGAATTATTGTGCCTGCCTTTTTTTGTTCTGAAATATTAATGTGCCTAGCTTGAAATAAAGTAAACCAGAGGGAACAAAGATTTTTTTTTTTATTTTTGTCCCTACGAGAAGATAAAAGTTACAACATTTCGTTCACAAAATTAGGTAAACTTCTGATGTAATGGGTATGAATCATCAACAATCTCCACTGATATTATGCCGTTTCAAAACAAAGCCTTCATCTATGTTGATTCCTTTCAACAGAAAAAATGCACAGATTCCTCCACCTTTCTTGTAACTTCACATACGTCATAACAACGTATATTCATGTATGTTCACTTCATGTTATATCACACTTTGATACAAAAGCGAACAAACTCTTGAGCAAAACTTCCAATATTCATCAACAATTCCAAAAGAAAATCAACAATATGCATCATCTTATCCTCCCAACAAATCAAACCAGCATTATTCTAATAAATATCATTTTCAAATGCTACAAAGACAACGTGCATCGAATCTACATATAACTTGCACAAGATCTCTACACCGCAAAAAAAAAAAGATTTAAAATCAAGAGAAAACCCAGCAGTTAATTCAAATTCTTCTAACTTTCAATTTTTTGTAAATTCTCGGTTTTACGCGATAATAACAGCAACAACAACATTGCGAAAATAGATTTCTCAACAATTTCAGAGAGAAAAAGCCAATAGCATTCATTGATTGAATAACTAAAGAAAAGAATAGAAAAAACCTGTGGAAAAGAAAGAAGCAATCATCCTCAGATAGATATCCTCTCTTCTTCCCTTCCACCATCGCAGAACTAGCCAACTTTTAGGGTTAAAAAGAAAGAAAGAATGAATAAGATCGAGCTTCAGAGGCGCAAACCTCAGCGGTAAATTAATTCCATCAGATATCGCGGAGAAGAAGGAGATATGACCACTTTTTACCGCTAAAAAACGAGGAAACTGGAGGAGACGAAGACGCCCGGCTTCGTTTGGAAAGCTGTTCTTTCTTAAAAAAAAACAAATAATAATAATAATAAAATAAAATATTTAGCACACAATTCTTATCTATTTACATATCTCACAACAATATTTTCATCTTTATATATAGCGCTTTAATTTTTTAAACCTAATGAACACGTGATCCTCCTTTGAAAAGGGATAAGAGTAGAGCCATGTTTGATTCGTTAAGAAACTCGTGTTCAATTCGTTCGCTAAGTTAATGAGTCAAACGCAAATAATTTTTTTGCGCTCGATTTACAAACGAGCAAAACATGAACAAAGACTTGCTTGTTCTTGTTCGGTTTATTTTAACTCGAAATAATTTTATATATATATAGTTGAAAATATTTAATATATATAATTATTCTATTTTTTAATTAATACATTTTATTTGATAGTGTTTCAGCCAATCAATATTATATATAT
>NW_018165132.1:402924-455779 GCF_001263595.1 Phalaenopsis equestris | reverse complement strand
TAAGTGAGAATTTGAAAAACAGATGAAAGCGGGCGGTTGAGTTGTAAATAATAAGTTTCGGTTGGACTTTATAAAACTGCCCCATAATAATAATAATAATAATAATATTTATAATAAATATTTTTTAAAATAATTAAAATTTAGAAAATTCTAGTCTTTGCTCAATTAATTTCTTATTATTTATCCCATTTCTTATTACTTTGTTATTACAATTCCTTTAACATAAATGAGTTCTTTTTTTTCTATTATTATTATTATTATTATTATTATTATTATTATTATTATTATTATTATTCAATAGAATTTATAGAATAAGATGTAAATTTAAACTAATCACTCAAATAAAATTTCAATGCAAGTGTACAAATGAAATCATTGCGGGGGATTTACATGAATACAGACAATTTTACCTATTTACATATCTAATATCTAATTTTTTTTTATTTTTACATTTATTACATTCAAATATTTTTTTATCATATAAAAAATATCAATATTTTTTTAAATAATAAAAAAATATTTTTTTATGCATAGTGAGTAATATTTAATGTAAATAAAATAAAATTTAGTTATTAGATATGTAAATATATGTGGGTATGTATATAAATCTTCCTCTTTTTTCGAGAACATATGTGACTTTCATCCTCTATCTCGCGAAAAATTATTCCGTGCGTACATCGCATGCAGAAATGTATGCGGTGTCTGATCTCCACCTTCGATGACAGCTTTGGTGGGATTTTTTAAAAAAACAAAAAATTGAAAGTGGGTCTCACCGAATGTTGGAGATTGGACACCGCATGCATCTCTGCAAGCGGTGTCCGCACGGAATAATTTTTCCCATCTCTCAAGTTAGTTGTGGAGAATAATTGTTATAGAAAGGTGAATATTTGTAAAAAAAAAATTGTGGATGCTAATTTCATTAATAATATATTGATACATAAATAACTCAACAAAAAAATTGGGAAAAAATATTGCGTCCGGAGTTTGGACGCAAGCTCCATCTGGATAATAAACGTGATGCACAAAAGAAGCGAAGGAAAAAAAAACGACCTCCATCCGGACTCCGGACGTAATATTTTCACAAACGTAGAATATCTACGATTAAAAACATATTTTTGAGACAACAAAATGATTTTATGTTTTAAAAGTAAAAAAAATAAACTCATACAAATTAAATAAATCACTAAGTGAGCCATAAATTCTAACTTACATATAAAACCAAATTTATTAGAATCTAAAAGGCATGCAATAATCTAATAACTTCATAGCATACATTTAATTTTCTCATGCAACACTTTGCATTTATATATAAATAAACAAATTCATATTTATTAGAATCTAAAGGGTGTGCAACTTTTTATGCAAAACTATTAAGATGTGCACTTCTAGACCAATAATATGAAGACATCACTGCTAGTCTATGTCTCGATCAAGTAAAGTATAAACGTGAAAAATCAAAATAAAGAATACGATTAAGAAGCAAGAAACATTACAATAACGTAGGCATATAATTACTGATCTCAAGCGGATAAGATTCTCGCCTTTATGACATCACTTCTTCTTTAATAAAAATATATATACTCATAATACGATCATATTACTACCATAATGCAAATGAAAAAAGCTCCACAATACAACCATAATATCACCATGATATCACCACAATGTAACCAAATTATCATCTCAATTAGCACCACAATACCACCATATCACTACCATAAAATCACTAAAATACTAATATATTACAAGCAAAATACCACCATAATACTATCATAATTCTACTCTATTAGCATCACATTACAACAATATTACTACCATAAACAACTATAATACCACCATAATAACACCCCAATGACACCAAATTACCACTATAATATCACTATAATGGCACCAAAATACCACTAGATAACCACCATAATACCACCAAATTATCATCCCAATACCGCTAAATAATTGTCACTATACCACCATAAAACCATCACAATATCACTATAATGCCACAAAAATATCATCAAATAATCATCACAATACCATCATAATACCACCAAAATTTTGATGGATTATGGAGGTATTGTGATGATATTATAATAGTAATGTTGGTATTTGGTTGTAATGTGGTGAAATTTTGGTGATATTACACTAGTATTGTGGTGTGTTTTTGGTAGTACTCTTGTGGTATAGTGCTGATGTTTTGGTGTTATTATGAAGTTATTTGGCGTTATCTGGTAGTACTTTGGTGGTATTGTGATGGTCGTGGGATGATAATGTGATTGTATTATGGTGATATTTTTGTGGTGTTGGGGTTGTATTTTGAGGGTATTATAGTAGTATTGTGGTTATCTTATGATGATACTATTGTTGTATTTTGGTGGTATTCAGATTGTAACATTTTAATATTGTGCTAGTATTATGGTGTTAATAATATGATGCTCATGGTGGTATAAAGGAAATAGTATGATGAAATTGTGGTGGTGTCGTGTCGGTATGGAAGGATATTATGTATTTTTTTAAACTCATTGAACAAATAAACCTTATCAAATTAAATGCGTTGTTCTCCAAAGACAAGTAATGAATATAATGGTTAAAATTGATATATTCTACTTTTCCTAACACATTGAATAAATAAACCTTATCAAATAAAATGTATTAATCTACAATGATGAATCATGAATATATACGATTATAATAGAATATTTGCAAATATTATATTGAATAAATGAGACAAATGAAGAACTACACTTTTCGATTACATAGGGTTTGCACCTGCAAAAAATTAAATACTATAAAATAAATACAACCGACTTATTTTTCCTATTTACCTGTCACATTTCTTCCCTTTTTCTTTGATGTTGTTATCCTTCCTTGGTTCCATTCATGATTGGCTTGCAGAATTCTTGTCGTGAATTCAAAACATTGCATATCGAATAACTACATGATTTTACAACCTAAAGATCATTTGAAACATATCAAACATATTAATTGAGTGAAAGTTTGACTAGGTTAGCTCGTTTGTTGGACTGTAGGTGGAAACTTAAGCTCGTATCGGCCACGCTTCCCAGTACCAATGGTGAAACCTTAAACCCTGGGCTGTGCTCTTCATCAAAACTCTTAGATAGTGCAAGGGATGTCAAAGAAGTGAAACTCTAACTACCAAAATCGCAAAAGAAAACTAGTGGTGAAACCCAATGAATAAGAAAATGATGAGGGTGCGTGGGGTTTTATTTTTGAAGAATCAAGCGGTTTTTGGGGCAAGTCGTATTAAATAAATGTTTTTTCCCAATTTTTTATTCCGGGAAATTGGCGCCCACTACTTAACAGGGAGCACAAAATTATTGGAGTTTGGACTCCAAACTACGTATAGACTCCGGATGCAATACTGTATCCTCCCATTGGCGACGATCCTTAGTCTCTCGCCTTCTTTTTAACGAATCAAGTTCTAGCTTGGGAGTGAGCCAAAAGAATCAACCACTCCACTCCTTCATTCAAGGAAGATCAGAAGGTAGCACTCTCTTCTTCCACCACTCAAAATTCTTTCATGCATTTTAAATCCTTTAAATCTCCTAATTCCCTTCCACCACTCAAAATTCTTTCATGCATTTTAAATCCTTTAAATCTCCTAATTCCTTTTTTTTTTTTTTTACAATGAGGTTAATTTAATTTCAGATTTAAGGCGAGATAGAAGAGAAATAAGATTTTAAATTCTGTAGGATTCAAGGGTTGTCATTATTGTTTTGGTAGAATTTAGGTTAGGACTTCACATACATGTCATTAAATCTGATGTATTTGTATGTGCAACACCTAAACTTTGGCTTCACATGCATGGCATTCAATCTTATGTATTTGTATGAATAATACCTAACTTTGGCTTTATACACATATTATTCGATCTTATGTATTTACATGTTTAATGGCTAGGCATTAGAACTTATGTTCATATTTTTAAACACGCATTTATTTACACATTTGACATATAGGCTATCATTCTCACATACATATGTTTATCTATATATTAATAAGTGCACTTCTCTATTTTTAAGCTAAAATATAATGATATTTTGGATGTGAGCTTCTATTTTAAACTTAAAATGCAATAATTTTTTTGAGGTGAAACTTAAGTCTGGGGTGTTATGTGTGTAAATGTAATAATATTTTTATGGTGATGTTAAAACCCGGAGTATTATGTGCTTTTGATATGGTACTTAAGTATTATGTGCTTTTGATATGATTCTTAAGTCGTGGGTGTTATGTGTGTAAGTGCACTAATTTTCTTTTTATGATATTTAAACCTTGAGTGTTGGTATGTAAGTGAAGTTTAAGCGTTGAATAGTCAAATATATTGGAATTGAGTGATATTTGTGTATACCCTTTTTATGCATCTCCATGGCTAACACTAGCATTTTGAAGTGTTGTTTAAACCTTGAGTATTGTGTATGTCAACATAAGATTTAAGTGTAAGTATGCAAATACATAAGAATTTAACGACATTTATGTAAATTTTCTCAAAGAAAGAATGTGAATCATAATTTGATATTGAACACATCCCTTTTTGTGTTTCTGGCAAGGTGATTTTGCTTTCTATCTTAGCTTCTCATCAAGGTACTCACACTAACTTATGTTCTTTCAAAGTATAACTTTGATAACTTATCTTTGGTTTTCAGTTTTAAATAGAGATTCTTAGATTAAGGACTTCCCTCCCTTAGGAGTAGAACCTTTTCCATGGATTTTCTAATGTCTTTGGGTGTAGGAAATTCATGGTTTGCCTTTTGGATTGATTAGATCTAAGCATTATGCTTGTATGAATTTCATCTCTTAACTGGAGTTAGGTGAATTAAAACTAATTTAAGATAAAGCAAAATAAATTAAGCTTAATATCTAAAAATAATCAAATAAAAAGCTATTAAATTAATTTTAATGCAAACATGAACCTAACTTATATATTTAACCGGAATTAAGATTAGGTTAAGCTAATCAGTCAAATCTTAATCAATTCAATAAACTTAACAGAAGTTAAATATTAATTTAAATTAAAATGATTCATATTAATTAAATCATAATTAATTTAATTAAAACTTAATCAAACTCGGCTTAAGTCGGAACACTAATCAAGCTAATTTAAACATAAATTTTAATTCAATGTATTCAAAATAAAACATACAAAATCTAACACTAAGTTAAAATTGAACTAATCAAATTAAGTAAAATCTAAATAAAAAATCAAACTTGATCAAACATAATTAATTTTCAACTAAATCAACCCAAATAAACTATCCCACCTAAACTACTTAATCTAATCAACTAAAACCTAAACCAAATTAATTAAATCTGTTGAGTGTCATGCCACACTCTTTGAGTTAGATGTCTCACCCTATTAAGATTAGGAAGTTTTGAGTAGTGGGACCCTAGACCAAGAACATCCTTTTTTCACAATGCTTTTTATCACATTAAAAAATAAATAAAATATAAACTAAAATTGGAAATAAAAAAATTATTTGCACCACATAAATAACTTTGACTTTAACCACCTAATGATAATAAATTGAACCCCAAACTTGAATTATAACTTAAACATAACGACTAGAGTGCTTACCTCATACACCGCAATTTTAGATGACTTTGTTATTTAGCTAGCCTAGACGCAGATTAGGCTGATGGTAGTTGTGTGTGTTTTTCTTTTATGAGCACCATTTGCATTATTGAATGGACGATGAATGATGCTATGTTTGGTCGTGTATATGGATATTTAGAGCGATTAGTGTTTGCGTAGACTGCATGCTAGGATACCCTTTACCCTACAAACATTATTCCTTACATGTGACCATGCTAACAAGTGATAAAAAAAAGGGAGCACAAGTTAAGTTTAAATGATTATATTTTCTATAGGTACTTGCTTTTATGTGCCCCTATATATTAGCACAACCAAGTATGACAAGGGGCCTAATGTTGTAGTGTAGTGCTAGGTCCAATTAGTATTTAAGTGAAGCTTATATTTATTATGTTTAGTATAAATACTAAAATTTTTTAAATATGTCATTGTAAGCATAAGAACTTTTTTTTTCTTTGAGTCTAGAGTTAGGATAGTCCTTGTTGGTTGGCTTGGGTCTGAAGTGGGATGATTCCTAAAAAGACAACGGAGCAAGGACGAACATCAACACAAAGATGAACATCAAAAATGGGAATGAATCTCAACATAAAATGACAGAGCGAGAACAAATCCCAATAAAAATACAGAGCAATGACAACCCCCAAATTACTAAAACACAAGCTAAAGTTACACAAAAAGCCAAATCATCAACTAGAATACTATATGTATAAGTTGGGATGTATGAGAGGTAGATGCTCAGTTGTACCATTTTCTCTTATTTTTGGGTGTAAGGCAACATTTATCTATCCCATTTTATTTATAGAATTAGGTTGATTTGTCTGCTTTCTTTTATACTTTAAGTTAATTAGAGATATCTATTTTTTTAGGTTTCATTTTGTTCTTATGTTCCTACTTAAGCTTGAATTATGTTATGCTCTTAGGATGTGAGATTTTCCACAACACACAATTTTAACTCAATTTCTACAAAATCAACTCATATCTAAAACAAAATAACAAAACTCATAACTTACAAAAAAAAAGTTATGCATATTCACAAGCAGAATCATATTGGAATGCATATAATCACTATAAAACCTAAATAAAATTCAATTAGAAAACTTAACTATTAGGAGAATCATCTGCTTATGATAAGCATCATATTGTATATACTTTTCATCTCTTTGGGCATTCACTCATTGCACAAAAGGGGAGATTCGTTCTGTGAGGATCACTACTTTTAATGAGTGAAATTGCGATTTGTATTGTTTAGACTTAATAGTTTTTCTGACATGCATCACATAAAGACTTGTATAATATTTTCACAGCTTACACTACACAGCTAGAGTCACGCTTATAAAAAATGTTATAAACTTTTCTCGATCAATTGCTTTGATTGATCAAAACCATCATTCTAAGTTGGCTTGACCGAGCGACATCATATATTTAATCTTAAAATTTAAAATTTAAAATATCAAACTATTTGAGTGAGGAAAATACATTTGCCCTGACCACTTAATCTTAGGATCAAGTCATAAGTCTGTAAGTCCCAAAGCATCTATTATAATAATTATAGCATATTACTCTTAAAGTACTTGTGACTGGCCTCATGCTTTTAAAGTATAAGAGGTGTTAGCTGGTAGCCTATTCCAAGATGGTTGTAAGTTTAGGAGAGTCAGGTTAGGCTTCATTCATTGGTAGGAATTAAACTCATAAATCCCACCTTTTACCTATGTTTGAGTCTCCATCTTATCGGTAGACTCACCTTTAATACAGGTTATGAGGTTATCTTATTGTCTTTGCCACAAGATCAACTTTTTCTATAAAATTTTATGCCACATTCTATTGAATTTAAGTCCTAACTCTAACTTCCAAAAAATTTATTCAACTCAAACAAAAATCATCACTTCACTTCAAAATTAAAGCCCAACTATAGGATAAACTGGAGTAACATCTGGGTATTCTAATATTTGATGCTCCTTACTCCTCAAACATTGGCTTCCAA
The DNA here is from genome assembly GCF_001263595.1 of Phalaenopsis equestris. Taxonomy (NCBI): domain Eukaryota; kingdom Viridiplantae; phylum Streptophyta; class Magnoliopsida; order Asparagales; family Orchidaceae; genus Phalaenopsis; species Phalaenopsis equestris. The sequence continues at coordinate 448,196 of NW_018165132.1, read as the reverse complement.
GAAAAATTATTCCAAATTTCAGACATTCTCTTTTCAAATTTCAAATACCAGTCTTGATATCTATCATTTTAATCTATAAAAATGATTGGCCACTATTTTAATCAAGAGTTTTTAGGAAAAAAATATTTTTTAAGATGTAATTTACTCGAGGGATTTTCCACCTTAGGGATACCATAACCCCGACTTAAAAAAATTTATCATTTTAGGTAGGGGAAAAGCTAGTTTTTGTAGCCACGCAGATTGATGGAGCAGTTACTTCATGTGTAGATCCATCGTAGGGTAATATTTTCATCCCGCGGGGTGATATAGTATTCATTGAAGTTATGTTCAACCATAAGTGATGGGAAATTTTAAAACTCTTGTATGTGGTCCCCTATATTGCAGAAAGCAAAGGCTCTCAAATTGTTAAAACATCTTTAGCAGATTATTCTTGAATGCTTATATACAAATGATCTTGAATTGGTCAAATATTATTGGTGGATTTCTCATAGCTTCTTATATAAAAAATGAACGCAAGTCGATCAAACATCCTTGGTGGATTATTTATGGCTTCTTATATACAAATGACATCGAATCCACCAAATATCCTTAGTGAATTTCTCATGCCTTCTTATATACAAATGACATCAAGTTGGTTAAACATATTTTGGTGGATTTTTCATGTTATCTTATATATATATATATATATATATATAGTGAAACATATTTTGGTGTATTTTTCATGTTATCTTATATATATATATATATATATATATATATAATCTTAGATAGGTTAAGCAATTTTGAAAAATTTCTTGTGACCTCTTTCTTATGGGTTAATGTTGTCGATTAATACTTTGATGAATAACTTCATATATGTTTAACACTCTTAATGGCATACTCAGTCTCTGCTCGTACCTTTGGAAGACACATCCATGAGATAGTTTCGATGTAAAGCTAGTAGTGGATAGGGTTATTATCACTAGAAAGTTCTCATTAGAGAAAGAGGTTAGCAAGAACATTAAAAAAATCTTAGAAGATTGTAAGCCTCAAGGATACAATTAAACTCAATAGATCTCAAAAGGTGTATGCCTCAAAAAAGTTTGATGTCACTGTGCTCCTACCGGGGGGCAATATCTCAATTAAAATATATTGGATTCCTGTCAAGACTTGTAATGACTGTGCTTTCCATTGAAGGCAAGGTATAAGGAATCAACATTCTTACATGAATAACAACAGTCTTATTGTAAGGAGCCAACAACAACTTGAATTAGGATAGACATTAATTGCCTAAATTATAAGTGTGTATATTTGGCATCAACAACTTGAACTTGGGTAAGCAAAACTGCCTAAATTTAGCAAAAAATGCATGAATTTGAGTAGGCAACAATTGCCTGAACTTGAAAATAATTACCTGAAGTTGGATGGCCAACAACTGCTTGAACTTGGGCAAGCAACAACTACTTGAATTTGACAAAAACATCTTGATAGGAGAAGACAACAACATCCTACATGAATGTAGATAACAAAAATCTCAATTTGGAGAGGCAACAATAGTCTGAGAAAGACAACATCAGCCTGTGTCGAAGAAAGAAACAATAGCCTTAATGTGGGGGGGACAATAATAGCCTATAGAAGGCAAAAACAATTGAAAAGCGAAAGCAACAACATCCAACATCATAAACGTCGAAGAAAGAAACAATAGCCTTAATGTGGGGGGGGCAATAATAGCCTATAGAAGGCAACAACAATTGAAAAGCGAAAGCAACAACATCCAGCATCATAAATGACAACAACAATCCACACCAAAAAAAGGCAACAACAACCCAAATCCGAATATGCAACAACAACACGTGTCTATTAAATACAATAATAACCTACGTTGAAGAAGCAACCACAACATGGAAGGGGAAGAAAATAACAACCCAGATGACACTTCAATTAGGGAGGAGTGGTGTGGCTTCTTTCCCTCTTAAAGATCCTATTTATAGGCAAAAAATTAAAATAAGGGTGCCAAATTTAAATTTTTAGAGTTTAGTTCCTTAAAGAAACCTACGGGAGCACACACAAACGAGCTCGCAGAAGCACCCACCGCCACTTGTGCAACACACAAGAGAAATTCCTTAGTCGTGCTAACATGGTCCGTGCAACAACTCCACATATGCTTAATGTGTCTCACGTTCCCTCATGCTAAACTAGTTTATGCCCCACGCTCACAAGCATCTGAGCGTGCTTGCTAACCATCCATTACCACGCAGGCCTGCTCCTCCATGCGCCTATGCCCCGTGCGCCAGCTTTCCCACTCCACCTCACCCCCTACTCTTGTGCTTTACCTTCACTCATGCCCTACACACAAGTGAACAATCACTATCGCGCCTCAATACCATTGCTCACATCACTATACCCCTGCTCACACATGCATTCATTGTTGGACCACTGTTGCCCGACCACAAACTTTGCCATTACTGGACCACTAGCATCTAGTTGTCATCACCGCCAGACCACCGTTGCTCGGCTACCAACATCATTGTTATTATAACACTACTGTCTGGAAACCACCACCACCAGACCACCACTGCCCGACCACTATTATCATCTTCAAACCATAATTTTCCAACCTACTCTGAATCATTATTGCTCGGTCATAACGACAACATGGTCAAATTTCAATGGAGCACTTACATTAACACAAATCTCCTTAAAGTATGAATTTTTGAAATGTCTGAAGTTATGTTTTTCAGTATTAGCTACATATTTTCGGACGATAAAAGCAACATCACCAGAAAATAAAGGGCAACTGATGTGTCATTAACAATTTTTTATCAATCATGAATCTCAATCATTTTTTAAGAATCTTTCAAACTCAAATTCAAGATCATTCGGGCCCCAATTTTAGTAAGTTTATAATCAAATTGACCTTCTTGGCAGGATGAACCAAATTATACTATAATGATTCAATCTTTGTCCAACCCAGCTAAGATCAATCCATTAATACATATTTGGAGGCTTTATATCATCAATTAAATGATCAAATGAGCTCCAAAATTAAGATATTTATAGCAAATTGAATATTTTGATGAGATGAATCATACGAGTCCAAAATTGCTAAAGTCTAAGGTTATTAAGGCATCCAAATCACTAAACAACTATCTATAATTAAGGGGGATCAATAGAGACCGTCCAATCAACGATTAGGAAAGTTATGCACTAAAAGACCAAAATGCCCCTTCCTAATAGGCTATAAATAGGCTTCCTCTCTTCACTTGGAAAAAAATAAGGAAAAGAAGAAGGGAAATTCTAGAACCTATTATGGGGACAAGACACGTTGATAACTACTGACCTTCGTAGTTGTCGACCACCGTTGGTTGTTACCGCCAGCACCGCTGACCACTGCCTACCAATGACTTATGTTTGCAATCATTGTATTCCAAATACGACAGCTGTGTCTAACAAATTTACTGAAGACCCAACAATAACCCTAACATCTATAGTCATCACCCACAGTCTACAACTGTCCGTCGGCCACCATCGACCATCGCTGATCGTCACAACGTATCACTGTTGACCACTATATGCAGGCATTGCATTCTAAATATGGATGTTGTATGTAACACATGCATTGAAGACTTAGTGATAATCGTTAGCCTCCATAGATGCCAATCAACATCAATAACTGCATGTCAGGCACAATCAACCAATGTTGGTAGTCACTACTTGTTGTTGACTACCACTTGCCACCGAAAAACCTTGTTTACACCCGTTGTATTCCAAATATTGTTGCTGCATATAACACATTTGTTGAAGACCTAACAAAAAACCACAAACCTCCGTAGCCACTGACCAATATCGACATTGCCAGTCGGTCACCTGCGAACATTGCAGGTCGTCATCACCTGTCGCTGCCGATCACTGACATCCAACGACCCCTGCTTGCAACTATTGACCAACTAATATTTTTGTAGCAGTCAACTACGATATTTGTGACCAATTACTATTTTTGTAACTTCCATCTACGACCTTTATAGCCAAATGATATTATTTCAACCATCAACTAAAGTCTTTGTGGCCAACTACTGCTTTTGTAGCCACCAACTATGGCCTTTTATGATAACTATTTTGGTTACAGTTTCTAACAATGACATTTGTGGCAAACTGACACTTTTGTAATCAGAGACTAAAACCTTTATGCCCAACTACAACCTTTGCAGCAACCTACTACAGTTTTTGTGGCTATCTAATATTATTATAATTTTCAACTATGATCTCTATGGCCAAGCATTGCAACCATCAACCACAGTCTTGATTGCCAACATTTGTCTGCGTAGCGACCAACTATGATCTTTGTAAATAATTATTATTGTTACAATTTTCAAGCATAACCTCTATGACCAAGTGTAGTTATTGCAACAACAAAATACAACATTTATGACAAACAATTGTCTCTGTAACAACTAACTACAGTAGTTATTGCAACAACAAAATACAACATTTATGACCAACAATTGTCTCTGTAACAACTAACTACGACATTTGTGACCAATTATTACTATTATAACCAAGAACCGTATTTCTTATTACCTAATTAAGAATATTATAACTAAAATATTATTGCACATCTGTATTTATCAACTTTATAACTTCGTCTTCTCTAATTAAAAAGAATAGTGAACATATTTACTTACAATTACATAGTGAATCAATTTGACTAGCCCAAGCCTCCTGATTTTTTTCCCTTAAAAAATTTTGAGATCTCATACTACTTTTCTTTTATCTATGTTGAATCTTTATGCAACATTAAATCATTAAAATACTACTATGTCGCCACGAATTTTCTAGCACACAACAATATTAACCAGACATGTAGATGACATATTTGATACAAAACCAAGCGGATGTGCAAATTTATAAACTCCACTCCACCATCTTAAGAGTAATTTATGCCAGATTTTGATTTCCATTGAATCACCACAAAATCACTGATGCATTAAAAATACAGTTTTGATCTCCAACATTCCAAATACAAAAACAAAAATAGAAACAAATCGCCTTCATTGGGCTCTGTTTATCATTTAGTTCATGAAGAACCAGTAAAACTTTATTATGAACAAAGCTCAACCTTAAATTCATTATTTATAAACCTCACCCTAGAAAAAGGATGTTTATGAACTTTATATCATACCAGACAGCCCAATTCTTTGGTAAAATTACAATCTGAAACTCTCAGCGCGTCCAGGAAGTAGATCTCTTAATGAGCGGCTTCATTGCCTTATCTTCCTCGAGGGAAATCATTCCCAAATGTGAGGGGTCTTCCAGCATCATCTTTGCCACAAGATAGCCTGCAATCGACCATGTTTGGAACTTCCTCGCCTGCTTTCCTATAAACCTGCCGAGCGTTCCGTCATAATATTCCGGCCAAGCATCCTTCAGAAGCCGGCTCTCGGCGAGCTCGATCGCTCGTCGAGCTATCTGAGGCCGGCCCGTCTTGATGCAGGCTGCAGTAAGCAGCCACAGAAGCACTGTAGAGTAACAATGGAGAAAGTTTCCAAAATTACATGTGTTAGTCTCTTTTAAACATAGAGCTTCTGTTGCAAAATCAGTGAGAAAAGTGTCAAAATGATACCCTAAGGGTCATGTTAGTCTCGATAGTCTATAAAAGTGCGAAATTAATCCCCACATTCCTTTAAAATGAGCTAAAATTGTCCTATAAAAAGATTAATTTAGCTCTCATTAAAAGAGCTTAGGAATTAAATTGATACTTTTATAAACTCTAGAACTAAAATATCTCCTTGCAGAAAGTTAGGAGACCAGTTTGACACTTTTCTCCAAAATCATTATTCCAAAGCATTTCATTTGATCAAATATCTAAAGATTTAAATATGAGGTTGATAGAAGAGATAGTACTGGAAACTTAAAAGAGCTCTGATGCAAGCATGTTTTGGGAACATTTAAGGCCCGTTTGGCATCACTTTTATTTTTTGAAAATATGTCAGCTATCACAATCAAACATGATTTAATTCAAAATCAAAACAAATCTAAACAAAAATATGAAAAAAATTAACCAGAAGTGATCCCATAACGGGACAGTAGTTTTGATATCGTCGGGACATGAGTTTCTGTTCCGACAATTTTAAAAGTTTTCAAGCTTTTGGTTCATTCTTTAATTTCAATTATATTTTCAAAGATAAGGAGTTTTTAAAAAAAAAAATTACTTGAAACAAGTAACTTAATTGAATTATGTGTATAGTTTTGACAATAATAACAATGAGTATACTAATAAAAAAAGTTCTTTACATTTTCTACAACTATAACGGCTGTTTTCCACACTCAATCCTAATCAGCCACATGTCTCGACGACATGGATAAATCAAGAAAACCATATATAACCACATTTTTTTTTTTCAAATTTCTATCATGGAACCAATTTTGGCAAACAAATCCAGGTGTTATTAGAGGATTCAGCTCTGGAACATACAGATTTTAAAAAATAGCTGATGACAGTAATGGCAAAGGGGAATGGTCAGGGGTTAGATATGACCAGTATCATCATTTGAAAGAAAAAAATGGAGATTTAGAGATAATAAAAAAAGGAAAATTTACATGCATATCACTCAATTCTTATGCATTTACCTATCTACACCTAAACTTCAATTTTTAAACGCATAAAAAGGGATATTTCACTTTTAAAGTTAAAATGGTGGCATGTTTTATGTGATATGAAAAATTTGGGTGGTATAAATATAAAAAGCAAATTTTAAGTGTCAGATATGTAAAAACATCAGAATTGTGTGGTGTGGATGCAAATTTTCCTTTAAAAAATATGGATAATGTCAAAAATATTTAACCGGGAGCTTTTTTCTGCTTGATCTCCTTAAAAAAGCTCCAACATTCATAAAACTAAGATAAAAAAATGTAACGTTTATCAAATTCAAATGATGAAAATGTTCAAACCTGGCCAAGATCCTCCATTGTGGTAACTCCATCTCGTATTTTTCGGATCATATCCGGTGACAATCATCCATTCATGGCCCTCTAGAGCAGGATAAGTAATCTTCATCGGCATTTCTCCAATTAGCTCTTCCCATCGTGCTTCGATGAGGTCCATTATAGCCATTGACTGCTCCGGAGTAGCGAGCGATGATAAAATAGCGACGCAATTACCCAACGCAAACCATCTGAAATCCATTCTTGCCGGACTCACATTTCCAACAAAATATCCGCCACGATTAGGCATAAAGTCGAAAACCCATTCTGGGATCGAGTTAGGAATCACATTAAATTTGTTGACAGCTGTGTGAGAATACTCCTCTGTTTTAAAACGATATATGTCGTTCAGCTGTTGAAAATCAATCCAAAAGTAACTCCTCATGTGATAACTCAGAGCATGCAAGCGCTTCACGATTAGCTCAACGCATTCCTTCCCCTCAGCATCATGTTTGAGCATTATCAAAGCGCACCTTAATGCCATGAAGAAAAGGGCTTGGATCTCGATAGGATACCCATAAACACCCTATGAAATTGAATTTTACAAGAAAACATTAGATGGATCAAAATTAAAACTCGTGAGCACTAATAAATTATCAATTCACTAAACAATTTTTAAGACTGTTAAAGAGAGGGTTATGTTCAAATACCATTATTGGAGGAAGAACGGCAATTAATCTGTGCATTCAAACAGTTATTTGATTGATCTACTTTGTGAATTTAAATTTCAATCTAGTGTTTGACATTGGGAATCTAGGACTATATTGAAGCTCTTTGGATCCTTTTATACTTATAGTTCGCCCTTTTTTGGGTGAGATTTCTATTGCTATGAATAATATTATGGAAGATTTACATATCCAACAACTAGACTTCATGTTTTACATATATGCCAGCTTACCAACATATGAAAAGGTGTATTTCACTTTTCGGAAGTTAGAATAGTGATATTTTTTATATGATATGAAAGATTTGGGCGATATAAATGCAAAAAGCAAAGTTTAGGTGTTAGATATGTAAATACATGGGAATTGGGTGGTATGTATGTAAATGCCCCTAATATTACTGCCTCTATGCTTCCATTTTCATTACCGGTGCATACAATTGCAACATGGAACACATAATTGTAGATGGAATCACAAGAAATGCTTTGGAGTGCACAAAAAACTGATCCAAAAAAGTAAGACCAGATTCATAAAAATATTCCATTCCAAGTTGAATCCAAATAAAGCTAGTTAAATTATATTTAGTTCTAATATCATTACTAAGATTATGCTTTATTTATTAATTATCTTATGTCAAAATTTCTCATTTTAATGCTTTTTAAAATTAGATTATAAAATTTATCTATTTTTAGTACTTATTTCGGTTTCCATTTTGCATTAGTTTAAACATAACACTAATTTTTTAAAATGGGAATAAGATGAATTAAATTGGAGATGCTTGCTAACTCTCTTAAAATTGCCTTTACAATTCCCTCCTCCTCGCTCTAGAATATAAATATTCCTTGTTCTTCAGACTGCCTCTCTCTCTCTCTCTCTATCTCTCTCTCTCTCTCTCACTTGCTCTAATCCAAGCATAAATTTTAAGGAGCGACAAATCCTTTATTGGAAATTTCCCTATAATTAAAACATCTCCCCCTTTCTCCCTTTAGAATCCTCTATCTACAAATCTAATTTAATTATCTTTTAATAATAGGTTTAACTTCAAATAAAACAAGGGGTTTCAAAGACAAAGTAAGAAAAGATAAAACAATCGAGAAAAAAAAGAGTAGTAATTTAATTATCTTTTAAATCATGGCTCCCTGTTTCAGCTCATTTTCTCTTACAAATGAGAGCACTTTTTCTATTCGTCTTGATATGTTTAAAAGTTTAGTAAAAGTATTCCTTCATGATTTTTTTAATCTTAGTTCTCTTTTTGTCTTTTCTCTTATTAAGGCTAGTTTAGTATTTAAGGGCTAGAAAGTTAATAGAGTCTGCCATAAGATTGTCAATCTATTTTCCGGTTGAGTACCTTAGTTGTGGCTGGATTCTCCTGCCAATAAATTAAGGGAACATGAATTTGAGAGACTTAAGGAAAATTAGATGTTCCTAAATAAAAAAATCAACTTACGTAAAGTTTTCTGTCCTCCAATTAGTTTGGGTTCTCTTAAATTCCTAAACTTGGATAGAAATTTCCGCTAGCGTGGCAGGTTAACTGGAATGAGCCCAGCCGCAAGATAGACGCTGTTTTGCATGCCGAATGTGTGCTAATTTTCCCTACCCGCTATAGGTCCAACTGCAGGCTAATAAATTGGCTAAAAGTGAAAATGGCAAGAAGTACAAGCCTAGAACCTGACCTTTAAACTAAACTTAAAGAGAATCTTATTTGGAGTTAGCTGTTGGGTTGAATACGAGTAGCAACGAATAATTCATCCATCTATTGTATTCATTCATTTTCGGCAGTGTATTAATTTCATTTGGATTTAGTTGCTGTCGTTGAGTACTAGTTACAAAGGCTAATTCGGCATCCAAAAACTCTGAATTAGCAACTAATGTATTACATCTCACATTTTTTATCATAAAGCGAGCTCTACGGGCTCACATTGGAATCCTCAAATTGTGTGGCTATTCCCTCTAAAACCGACAAATTCTTCTGTAGACTTTCGGCTTTGCGGAATTGCTCAATAAATATGTGCTTGAACTGAGCGAAAGAATTAATGACTCCAAGTGATAAACAATTGAGCTTGTAAAGAGCCTCTCATAACTATGAAGAACAGGTGGCATTTCAATGAGTCATTGATCCTCGGTAGACATGCTACAAATTTGAACAATGCTACTAATCTGTAGGAACAAATCACACTTTATAAGATTCTAGAAAATGAATCTTAAATTTCTCTAACAGCTCAGCTTCTACGATCTCTCTAGAGAATGCATTCTCTGGTGGTTGCTTCCTCTTTTGTACAACCTGTCTTTTTTCCTCTCTCAAATGATCAAATAAAATAGAGCCTTCGCTGTCAAAGTAATAAGTTTCACTTCTTTTTCTTCTGAGTGAAAAGCGAAGCTACGTGTTACCGGTATAGCAGTTGGTATTCTCCTTCGGTTACCACCGCTTGCAAAAAATCAAGTGACATTTGAACACACAGTGTCACCGTTAGCACATTCTCTAATGTTTCTTGAATTATTGTCATCATATGTTCATTCAATCCGTTAATCTGCTGCACTAAATACTCCTGATGTACTCCAAGTTGACAAAGTTCTCTGTTATTAAGTTCTCTGTGAAAGACTTCTAGTTGAATTTGTAGTATGATACACGCTCAATACATATGTGAGAATGTTAGATCCTAGATTATCTATGGACTCACACTACCTAGGTTGAGAAAACAACTCAGAAGAATCCCCTTTAAAATTCATCGGGGTTTAGACTCAATTAGAAATCTTAACCACACCACGGAATTGGATCACGTTGATTCGAGAAAAACCGGAACAAACTTACTAACTGAAGCACAACAAAGCAAACAAAAAAAAATGACACAATAATATAACGTGGAAAAACTCGAGAATAAGAAAAAACTAGTCATACCACCAGGAAACTTCCACTATGAAAATCAGAGAGTTTCCAGAGAACACACTCAATTTCGTCTCCTCACTCGAAAAAACTTACAAGACCTCACTCTAAACTCTTTCTGCTTCAATCCGATGCGAGAAACGCACATCGAAATCACATAAATCCTCCTCTCTGAAACTTCACTCCTTCACCAGGAACTTGTCGAAGAAATCTCGCACAGAAACTTATATCCTTTAAGGCATTAAAATTCAGCCCTTGAAACAAAGATCGTGAAAAAACTGCTCCGGGCGAATAGGTGCTCGGACTTGGCGCCTAAGCGCCAAGCTTACTGGACCAAGCACCCAATATTGGGCGCCATGCACCCCCTTCACTGTGTTGTGCCCAAGTGGGGGATGGAGCGCCCGCAACCAGGTGCTCGGTCATCCGTGTGGATGCTTTGGCTCCAAAAACCCAACACTCCCACTTGGAGATGATAACATCCAACACCAGTCATCTGTACCTGCACTTCCATCTGAATCGCCTTCATAGTCACGTACCGTTGAATGGCTCACCCCCAGTTTCAACCATCATGAAACCCAACTAAAGTCAATCATAGCTTCTGTTTCTCAACAATCACTGTCTTCGCCAACAAGTCGGCAGGATTCTTAGCTGTGTATCTTCACCGGGAACAACTGTCAATCTTCTAGAAGAGAGCGAATGAAATGATACCTAAGCTGAATGTGTTTCGTCATGGCAAGAAAAACTGCATTCTTAGAAGATGAATCACATTTATACAATCATAGTGAAGTTTTCTAATCCCTGCTACTTGCCCAATTCTGCCATGAAACTCTGTAGACAAATCAACTTCTTGCTAGCCTCAGTGATAGCAATATATTCTGTCTCTATAGTTGAAAGTGCAATGAACTTCTGCAACTTGGAAACCCAACTTACCGATGTATTCCCCAATGTAAAGATATGCCTCAACTTCTCCTACTATCCACATCTCCTGTCACATCTGAATTTACAAATCTTTGTACTAATCCCCGCACTTTCATAACAAAGTATCATGTTGATTATTCCCCTGAAAAAACTGATAATCCACTTCATTGTCTCCCAATAATGTATGTCTGAATAGCCCATTTACCTGTTGACCACTCTCACTGCATATGCAATATCTGACTTAGTACAAATCATTATGTACATCAAACTTCTAACTGTTAAAACATACAAAGTTATCTCCATGAATGCCTGCTCTGCTTCAGCGTTAGGCGATAGCTCTTTAGATAGTTTGAACGGACTAACTAAGGTGGTGCAAACTGATTTTGCGTCTCCCATGATGAACCTCTGTGGGATCTTCTCGGCATAATCTATCTTAAACAACTTCAGTGTTTTTGCACTCCTGTCCTTGTTGATTCTCATCCTAAGGATCTTTTTGGTTAGACCTAAATTCTTAATCTCGAACTCACTTGATAACTATTTTTCAAGTCTTTGATTTTCTCCATATCTGCTCTTGCAATCAGCATGTCATCCACGTACAAGAAAAACAAGATATAACAATTACCGATGTGTTTGATGAAGCAACAATGGTCTGTCTAACACCTCATGTACTTGTTGTCTGACATGAACCTGTCAAACCTCCCGTACCACTGTCTCGGAGCCTGCTTTAAGCCATAGAGGCTCTTCTTCAATCTGTAGACAAAACCTTCTTTGCCTAAAACCTTATAATCTTGTGGTTGCACCATGTATAGCTCCTCCTCTAGATTTCCATGTAGGAAAGTTGTTTTTATATCCATTTTGCTCCAGATGTAGATTATCCTCTGCTACCAGACTCAGTACAACCCTAATAGTTGTCATCTTTACCAATGGAGAAAAGAACTTTGTATAATCTACTCCTTCCTTCTACTGGAAAACTTTCACAATAAGTCTTACCTTGTAGCGTTTGCTACCACCTGAATACTCTTTGAGCCTGTAGACTCATTTGTTGTGTGGTGCTCTTTTGTCATTTGGTAATGCGTCAAATACCAAATCTGATTTGACTCCAAAGATTGCATTTCCTTATCCATGTCATGCTCTCACTCCTTTAAATCTTCAACTTGAGTGGTCTCCTCAAAGTACTCTGATTCACCAGTATCAGTTAGTAGCAAACAGAGTAATGAAGGATAATACATGTGTACAGGTCATATCGCTCTGTTGGATCTCCTGACTTCAGTAGCAGATGACTAAGAAACTTTCAGTGCTCCGTTAAGTTGAGCACCACTTTTTTCTCCAACTTCCTGATCACCAATGTCTTCTATCTCAACATATTTAAACTATTCAGAAGTTGCTAATGGGTTGTCTTGAGTTTTAACTCTGACCTTGTGCATCTCCGTTTTATTAAAAGCGCCATCCATGTTCCTGATGAATTTCTGATTCTCATAATCCCATAACTTATACCCAAACTTATCTGAGTTGCATCCAATGAAGGCACACTTCACAGATTCCGAGTCAAACTTGCTTCTGAACCATGCATCAATATGCACATATGCAGAACACCCAAATACTCTTAAATAAGGTAGATTTACATTTTTGTCACTCCATACTTCTTCAATTGAGCCTTCCTCCAAAGGTACTGATGGACTGCGATTAATCAAATTAATTGCAGTATTTACTGCTTCAACCCAAAACTGATTTGGCAAGCCTGCATACAATCTCATGCTCCTAGCATGCTCCGTGATTGTTCAGTTCATGCGCTCAACCACACTATTTCGCTGCGATGTCCTTGGGACAATGAACTCATGTCAGACCCCCTCTGTAGCACAAAAATTCATAAACATCGGATCACGGTACGAACCCTCATTATTTGATATGACATACTTCAACTTCAAATATGTCTCATTTTCTACCATAACCTTACACTTCTTAAAGACTTCAAATACATCAGAATTCTAATTTAAAAAATAAATCAATACTTTTCTCGTGTGATCATCAATAAACGTGACAAAATAACCCGAACCTCCAATGGACTGAACTCGAGTAGAGCCTCATACATCAGTATAGACTAACTCCAATTTCTTTAATTTTACTACTGACACGCTCTTAGAGAAAAAACATTCTGCTTGTCATATATACAATTTTTATAGAAATCCAGATCAACTAGTTCAAACATCAAAGCTTATTTTTAAAAAGTAGAGACTTCATACCTTTCTTACTCATATGGCAGACCATAACCTGAATCCACCCTGGTTCCAACCACATCAACGAAATCAGTGATTTCATTAATCAAATAAAGGGTGTCTTCAATGTTGCCCCGAGTCAACACCAGTGCCCCTAGTCACCTTCCACGAATCACCTGTGTAAATATTCACGAGTCCCAACTTTGTCAGCTTGCTCACAGAGAAGAAATTTCTCTTCAAACTTGGAACATGTTTGGCAGCCTAGTATCAACATCATCCTTTCCTACGATATTGGTCTTGTTATCCCCCATATAAACTTTTCACAAATCACTTTAAGTGTATTTTTTATACTCCTCTTTATTGGGGCTCGCATGAAAAAAGACACCTAAATCTATTATCCAAGAGAGATTCCTTTCCTAAGTTCCAGCATTCTCCTCTGCTTCATTTAGGTTTTCCTCTCTTGGACTTGAATCTGCCTCTGCCTGTATTCTTGTCCAGATTCTTTTCTTTATTATCAACATTCAAAGCAGAACCTAAAAATTCATCATTCATTGTTTTTCTATGAATGTAACTTTAGTAGTAGCTCTAGTGACAGAAGTGTGACTTTGGGTGATCAAATTATTAAAAGGTGTGAACAATTTAGATATCTTGGGTCCGTTGTTCAAAGCGATGGTGATATAGATGGCGATGTTAATAGTAGAATTCAAGTTGGTTGGTTGAAGTAAAGGAATGCTTCAGGCCTTTTGTGTGATATAAAAGTACCGCTTAGACTTAAAGGAAAATTTTATGAGACGATGGTGAGACCTGCAATGCTCTATGGCGCTGAATGTTGGCCTTTAAAAGAGAAGCATAATAATATGTTAAGTGTTGCCGAGATGAGAATGATTAGGTGGATGAGTGGCTTTACACTTAGAGACAAAATGCGAAATGAATATATCCGTGATAGGGTTGGTGTAACTCCCGTGAAGGACAAAATTAGAGAAAGCAGGCTTTGATGGTTTGGTCACATTAAACGTCGACCATCTGATGATCCGATCAGGAGAGTAGATGTTTTAGATTCGATTTGTGTTAAGAAAGGCAGAGGTAGACCTCAGAAGACTTGGGCTTATTGTGAAAAAACGATCTTAATTTACTAGAACTAAATGAAAATATGACACTAAATAGGACGCAATGGAGAAAAAGGATTCATGTTAGCCGACCCCACATAGTGGGATTAAGGCTTTGTTGTTGTTGTATTGTTTTTTCTATGAAAATCTTCATTCAACATCAGACCTGCAATATCATTGAAGTTTAACTTTGAATTTCCTTAAGAATTGCTCACTGACGTGACCAAATCATTCCAACTATCTGACAATGAAGATAATATCACCAATGCTCTGACCTCATCATCAAACGAGATCCCCACAAAACACAACTAGCTCGTCACAGTATTGAAATTATTCAAATGTTCTGCCACTAAACTGTCTTCCACCATCTTCATATTGAATAGCTTCTTTATCAGAAAAATCTTATTGGAAGCAGAAGATTTTTCATGCATCTTGATCAGTGACGACATGAGATCCACTATAGTTTTCGCATTTACAATGTTGAACGCAACAAATAAGGAAAGTGACAACCGGACAAACCTAATGTCATTCGATCCACCACTTCACATTCTTTAATAGGCATAGGCTCAAACTTCCTTGTAATTCCTTGTAGTTGCAAGTATAACCTTTTTCTGATACAACAGATCCTCCACTTGCATCTTCCAAAATGCGAAGTTCTTTCCATTGAACTTCCCCACTTTAAACCTTACTTTATCAACCATTGCTCCCACCCGAGTCGAACATTGTGCTGATACTACTTGTTGAGAAAATAACTAAGAAAATCCCCTTCTAAATTCACCGGGTCTTAGACTCAATTAAAAACCTAAACCACACCACAAACTAGGATCAAGTAGATTCGAGAAAAATCAGAACAAACTTACGAACACTAGCACAACAAAGCAAACCAGAAAAAAAGACACAAGAATTTAACATGGAAAAACCCGAGGCGGGAAAAACATCGGAGTCACACCACCAAAAAACGTCCACTGTTAAAATCAAAATTTACAGAGAACACACTCAATTACTCTCCGCACTCAAAGAAACTTACAAGACCAAGCTTCAAACTCTTATTACTCTAATCCGACGAGAGAAACACAGGTCGATATCACAAACAACCTCCTCTCCGACACTTCTCTACTTCACCAGAAACTTGTCAAAAAAATCTTGCACAGAAACTTATCCTCCACGACATTAAAATTCACCATTAAACCAAAGATCATGAAAAATTGCCCCGAGCGCATAGGTGCCCGAACTTGGCACCTAAGCGCCAAGCTTACTGTAGCAAACACCCAATATTGGGCACGTAGGTGCCCATGTGCCACCTCCACTATGTTGCGTCCAAGCGAGCGCTTGAGTGCCCACAACCCGGCGCTTAAGCGCCGGGTACTCAGTCATCTGTGTCGGTGCTTCAGCTCCACAAACCCAACAAACTAGCCAAGAGCTATGAGAAAAAAAAAACTAGAAAAACAATGCTGATAGAGAGGAAAAACTACTCAAGATTCTACAAAGTATGAAGTGGTTTAAGGAGAAAGTTCAACAAATCGCTACTTGTATCTTGGGATAACCTCTCCTTTTAATAAATTTGTGTTGGCCAAAATATGTTACATTATACGCTATAAAAAAAATAATGAATATAAATGTCAAAGTGGTGGGAAGTATACCATTAACAACTAGATGCATCAAATTGGTCCTCTTAGAAGGTTAACCAAATTGGCCTACTAAATTCACTCATTGAGTTATTCGGTTGAATAGATGAGCCGAGCGGATTTGGCCGAGTTAACTGGTTAGCCAAACTTGCCTCCTCTACTCAACCCGACTCTTTGTAAGCAGGACAGAATAAACAGGGTTTAAGATAACAATTCCCTAATGATAATCATGTTGACCTAAGATTTCAACCGGATGTATCAATTTTTAAAATTAAAATTTTCAAAGAACCAACTAATATTCAAGCTAAAATTCAATCATTGAAGACTTAAAGATAAATCTCATCTACCCCCGCAATAGTTTATTGAGGGTGACAAATTTTTTATTGACTTTAGCTCACAAAGAGTGGATTTCATATCAACTATATCTCTATATTCACAACCAAGACAATTGCATACTAGTAAGAACGTGACCCAAGTCCTCTGTCCACGTGGTTTCGCCGCTAAATGACACCACAAAATAACGGGTATAACCAGAGTCCTCTGATCGGGTGGTTGCAGCCAAATGACATTATTATATTACGGTGTTCCCCAATGGTTTTCTACCATTTGAGTTGTGAATCATAAGAGAATAATTTATTGATATCAAGTATTTTATTAGCTAAGGTCAACTTAGATTTGTCTCCTTAGACAATCATCCATCCCAGATCTACAAAGATCTCTTGAACGACGTAACACATAGTTGTTGATAAGAATCCTTATGTCGGATTACTACCTCCTCTACTAAGTAGATCAAGGATCATGACGGACCGGGATGACAGAACCATGAGATTTTGATTGGGTTTAGTCTTTCATTCCCCTATCATCTGCTTTAAGCTTCAAATGATGAATTTTACAATTTAAATCCAGAGTCCGTTGCTATTATTTATTCAATTCTAAATTTTTAAGAACTAGCCTTAATCGAAAGTGCTCACCTGTCATCAGGAGGGGTAATGAACCATAGGGGTTTGTGCCTATGAGAAACCTCAAACCACACATCAAAAAGTCCTCGCTAAAAGAGGGTGGTGTCTTATCTATAATCCAATCCGCCTTCTAAAAATTCGACCCTCTAAAGCTCTCTCAACGATTAAAATAAAATAATATTCAGAGTTGTCCTTGGGAAGCGGTCATGAATTTTTGGAGCCCACAGGAAAAAGTAATGTTTCTTTCCTCAAGAGTTATAATTTTTGCACTAGCTTCAAAGATGCCAACATCAAGAAAAAAGCTTCAATTTTGTGTGAAGGCTTTCAAGAAACTTTGCTGCATATTTTTTAAATACAAATTTTTAAATCAACAAGAGCAGTTGCCTGCATTATAAATTTCATTATGCACTTTTATACATTTTGCAGGTTATATGACTTCAAATTTGTCATCAAATCCACTTTTCTCTTCAAGCCTAAGGGGATATAATAAAATTCTAACAATATTTGCAACTCCATGTCAAATTGACAAACATAACTTTTATATTGTAAATTTCATCATATTAATGCGTCTGAAAAGAATTCCAAACAAGCGAAAATAGCTTTTTTTATCTAGATAATCATAAACTATGACACACTTAGAGATGCTAAAACAAAATATCTGTTGCCTCAATTTCATCTATTTCATCTCAATGAAGTGGCTCCAGCTTTTGCTTGGCAAAGCAGATGTTAATACAACAAGATCTTCAAAAATAGCAATGATTATGACCATTTGTTCCTCCAACATAGCCATGTGATCAGGTTTTTGCTTGGATATCTGTTCATTCATACTAAGAACACCTCTAGTTATACACCAGCACTACTCACAATCAGAATCCGTAGGATGCATGGAATTGCTAAGAGTATCCTTCTTAATTCTGAATTTAACCATGAAAAAAAATCCAATGGGTTTGAACTAGAGCTCTGATGCTAAAGTATGATTAAAAAATGAAAGTGTGGAAAGCTTATAAGATGAATAAAGCTTTTTCTTAATAATGTTGATCCGATACAGTTCTTTTAATGTGATGATGAGAACAAGCAATAAGAGGAATGGCTGAGTTTTCCTAGTATGCAAAACTCCTATCCGAAATCTTCCTTATACTCATTTGTTGCAATAACTACAGTTTACTATCATGCCCATGGTTATTATGGCACCCGCTATTTGTTAAGTTGCCCGCAATTGCTACTATGCCGAAACTATAAACTGACCAAAAAGTAAAGGAGAAAAAATTTTAAGCTCTCTATCATATTTAAAAAAGAGAAAATGAATTTCCATGATTCAACCATTTGGATGGCTGTAATTAGAAATCATTATTACTTTAAACTCAAAAAACAGCTTCAAAAAGCCTCAAAATTGACAATTTCACATTTGCGAGAATAATGAATAAAAATAAAATTAATATTTTCTATAACATGCCTTCAGTCAACATGCAACCAAATGAGTCATAAAGAGAGAAAAATAGTATCTCACAGGTTCAAGATTTCATATAGAAACTATATAGTTTTCAAGACATCAAAAACTAAGCAAAAAGAAAAAAAGTTAACCAAGGCAAAACAAGAAATTAATTTAAAAAAATCATTAGAATGCAAAATCATAGTGAAAAATGGAAGGTTTAACTTGTATATTTTTAATTGCTCAAAACTCTGAATCTTTCATAATACAGCACATTTAGAAAAAAAAAGAGAAGGAAGTGTGCTAGTTCTTACCATCCTTCTATCTATCATTGAGCATCCATCCGCACAAAGTAAGGTTGGGAATGTGTCGAATCCCTCTGATAAGCACAAAGTTAATATAAGCCTCATTCCCTTCTGACATTCTGGAGTTTCAGCGAGTGAGAGATCGCCCGTTGACTTCGTATATGCACGCAACAGAATAATCCACCAGAATCCAGAGTCAACTGGTGCAACTCTACCTATTGCACTCTCACCAAAATCAGCAACTATAGTGTCAACTTCCCTATGAGGATCATGAAGAACCTTAAAGCTTGCTGGCATGACACCTGCCCCAAGTTGGAATCGGTCAACTTTCTTTTCCCAGCCTTGAAGAAGGAGAGTTTTAAGGAGAAAATTTTTTACAATTTCCGGCTCGCCGTTCATTAAAAATGCGAGCGCACTCGGTACAAAATCACGAACAAACACCTGCACGCATAGTAAATCACATGTTAGGACAAGTCATAAGCATAAGAAGAACAGCTTCTGACTTAATTTTTTTTGGAAAAATAATGTTCACTAAAAAGATAAACCAATTTGAAATCTCACTCATCCCACAAGTCCTGCAAAATTGAATTTACGGATTTTAAATCCTATCGTCGTGATAAATTCAGCTCAACTTTTGACTTAATCTAATGCAAGTCTCATTATTGATCAAATCAAGTATTTAATAAATCTCATTTTAATCGAGTGACCTAAAGATCCAATCAATCTAAGAAAATTGTCTTTCATGATTCCTCAAATGATAAAGTAATTTACTAAATCTGGATTTATAGGATTCACCAATTCCTACTTGAGTATAATCCTGCCTGCAGCCAAAAAAAAAAACCCTAAAAAATCGCAAAGCAGTTCAGAATTCAGCATCATCAACAAAGAAAAAAAAAATGAAGTAGCAGTCGTCGAAGAACTAGAATCCATTTCAAACCTGATCATAATTTAGGACTTCCTCAGAGGCATGATCAAAAGCCGCGATCGTTCCGACCCGCTGACCACGGAAGTAAACCACCGAGCGTCGAAGTGCTTCCCAAGCCTCCGCAATCGCAGGGTGTGTTTCGAACGAGTTCTTCGCCGACCACGCCGGCGTATTCAAGCCGGACCTCATTCCGCCGGGAGAATACATGCTCTCGAAGCCATCAATCGCCCGAATGTTTATAGAAAGCTCACTGTGCGATCTCTCATCGAAGGATCTCTGGCGTTCTATGTTGACCTTCGGCTTGTCCAGCAACCGAGCGAGGTCTAGATCGTCGTCCTCCTCCGCCATGGAGCAGCGCGATGCCACCTTCCTCATGCCTGCAAACCCGTCCATGCTGCCGCCACAGCTGCTTCACTGTGCATTCAAGGAAGGATCTCTGACCTAAAATTTTCAAAACTGGAATCGGAGACTGCAGATTTGAATCTAAAATAAGTTAGAAGAGACAAAGAAGAGGTAAATTCCCAGAGGGAGGGATGGGGGATAGGTCCCTCAACTCCATGAAGGCGCGGGTGAGCTGTTGGAGGAGACCTATAAAAGTACACGCCCTTGTAATTTCGGGTCACAAGTTCAAACGTCAGCTTAGGAAAAATAGAATAAAATATTTACAAAGGTATAAATTAATATTTGTGTATTTTTTTTTTAATTTATTAAATTCATGTGATTGGCTATTAAATTTTGGCAAAAATTAAAAATATGATTTAAAATTTAGTATGAATGTAAATTTTTGGATTGCAATATGAAAATAAAATGTCCTTCATAATCAAGGCTTTCGAGATGCTACTCCGTAAGGTTGCAAGTTTGCGGGTGAGCTGTTAGAGGAGACATAAAGCAAACGCCCTTGCAATTTCAGGTCAAGAGTTCAAATGCCAACTCACGAAAAATAGAATAGGTTGCAAGTTTGCGGGTGAGCTGTTAGAGGAGACTTATAAAGCAAACGCCCTTGTAATTTCAGGTCAAGAGTTCAAATGTCAACTCACGAAAAATAGAAATAGAATAAAATATTTACAGAGATAATATTCAGGTTTCAGTAGGTATAAATTAATATTTATATATTTTTTTAATTTTTGAAATTCATGTGATTGAACTATTAAAATTTGGTAAAAATTAAAAATATGATTTGAAATTTAGTATGAATGTCAATTTTTGGATTACAATATGAAAATAAAATGTCATATGATTCATGATCAAGACTTTCGAGAAGCTATTCTGTAAGGTTGCAAGCTTGCAGGAAGAGGCCAAATAACTAGGATTTCTATAAAAGCCAAGACAAGTTAAAGCCAGCAAAGACATTCATGAAGAAGTCTGGATGGTGACAACAGTAGAAAGAGGCAAACAACCAATGCAGATTCATACTGAGCAGTCTCGACAAACTTACCAACGCTCACAACAAAACAGCCAGCAACACAACCAACAACATTAGCAACAACACAGTCAGCAGCCATTTCAGCCCAGACCCTACCATATGGACGAAGGTCAGCAACCAACCTTGATGGAATAATTAAGCAAAGTATATTCCTTCAAGAACAAGGTAGTGGGAAAGAAGTGTCGGAATTTGATCAATAAACCCGAGTTCAGATTGCCCGAGTCGAATGAACCAGAAGAGGTTAACAAAAACGATCACCCTACATATTGTCCATATCACAGATTGTTGGGACACACCATAGAGGATTGCATCAGTTTCAAGGATTGACTCGAGAGAAACTACAGAAACGGAAGCATCATAATTCTGAAAGAATATTTCAGAGAACCAGAAAAAGATTTTGTCAACGAGATTTTAGCTGAGCCAAGTGTCCTGATTGATCCATATGCAACAGATGATAGATGGAGTACAATTTAGACTAGATCTTCCAAGAAAATATTGGATCAGATTCAGACAGCTTTGGTCCAAGACTCTGTTCAGAGTATACAACCTGTCTGGTTAGTACTGTTAATCACGCCAGAGAGGTCGCCACCACAACAAAAGAAGAAGAAAGATGCCAAGGAGACGAAGACTGATGATGTGAAGAGTAGAGTATGGGATGCTTATTATCGATTGGTTATTTCAGATTTGGGGGAGAAATCCCTCAAACTGCCGACTCTATATGGTTATCCTTATGTTCCTCCGGGAACCTATAATGCAAAGAGTTACGATTTCGACTACATTTTAACCGTCTCTAGTAATTACGTAACTAACAACCAATTTAATTTAAATTTCAATTCATGTGAAAATCCTCAAATCTTACAAAATCCCAATGAACTCGTCAATGAGGAAAAGGAAGACACTAACGACACGGGCTACGACAGCTCAGAAAGTGAAGCACCAGTCTTCGAATTCGAGGGACCACAAATTGTAATTGAGTTAGAATTATTGGATTCAGAAGCAAATCCAGAGTAACTAGTCACCACTCCGGAAGAGAAGTCCCTCGGTCCAACCCAAGAAATAGAAGACATAACATAAGTAAATTTAAGAAGCGGCAAAGTGTTACCTGACCCGACCCGCAATTACGCAGTAATTTAGCTTCCAAAAGATGGTAAAAAATTGACCTGGATTTATGTTTAGCGACTAGTGTGCAAAATTGAAATGTTATAAAATTTAGAAAATAGTTTACACACTATGAGTACTACGCAAGTATATGTATCATGTAAAGTAATATAGAGTTTTTTTTAAAAGTCTTAGAGTGTTGATCCCACAGAGAAGCGAGGTAACAAAGCCCCTAGGCGAAATCCTAGCCTACTACTATCAAGTCTTAAGTTGGAAGGTCGATTAAGATTGTGTTTATCTAAAAACTACTCCTAAATGCAGATATTAAATGGAGAAAATATTCTTTCAGTACTACGCATGTTAAGCTGCATGCGTATCGAATCAAATGCCACCATGTGTAACCTCCGGCCCCACCTATTAATATTAATAAAAATAAAAAAATATATAAATTTATTTTGTATTCGCGACCCGGCCTGAGGGAAAACCTGAACCCGCCTAATATGTCTTTTCATTTTCTCCGCACTATTACGAGTTCAGGGTTTTCTCTCTTATAGTCTTCCTCGGCGAAGCGCATTCTCCGGCGAAGCGCATCCTCCAACGCAAGCGAAGGTGCAAGCAAAGGTGACCATGGCTTCCGGGTTACCATGGCTTCCGATTGTTCGTTAAAATCACGGTATGCACCTAAACCAGAGTAATGAAATACAAGTAACACATTCGTAACACAAAAATATCACAACAATACCACATAAATAGCATAGCACATTAGTAATATATCAGTAATATATCAAAAATATAACAATACCACATCAATACCACACAAGTAACATGACATGGCTTTAAATCATTAGCATGGGAAAAACCCTACTCAATAACTGCATAAAACCAAATTCGGTGTACTCACAGATATCTCCATGACATAGTTTTGATGTGTTATTCTTGTATTTTTCTTGTTTTATTCATCTATTATTTTCATGTGGTTTAACTGTATTACTGGTGTGGTACTCATGTGTTATTTTTGTGTTATTCATGTAATATGCTTCTGTTTAGGGTGATTATTAATCCATGACATAGTTTTGATGTGTTATTCTTGTATTTTTCTTGTTTTATTCATCTATTATTTTCATGTGGTTTAACTGTATTACTGGTGTGGTACTCATGTGTTATTTTTGTGTTATTCATGTAATATGCTTCTGTTTAGGGTGATTATTAATTAATGACATAGTTTTGATGTGTTATTCTTGTATTATTATTGTATTATTCATGTATTATTGGGTAGGGTTATAACTGTGTTACTGGTGTGTTACTCATGCGTTATTTCTGTGTTATTCATGTATTATTGAAGTGATATGATTCTGTTTAGGGTGATTGTTAATTAATGACATAGTTTTGATGTGTTATTCTCGTATTATTAGTGTATTATTCATGCATTATTTTCCTATGTTTTAACTGTGTTACTGGTGTGTTACTCATGTGTTATTTTCGTATTATTCATGTATTATTCATGTGATATGCTTCTGTTTAGGGTGATTGTTAATTAATGACACAGTTTTGATGTGTTATTCTTGTATTATTATTGTATTATTCATGTATTATTTAGTAGGGTTATAATTGTGTTACTCATGTGTTATTTCCGTGTTCATGTATTATTGAAGTGGGTAGATTCTGTTTAGGGTGATTGTTAATTAATGACACAGTTTTGATGTGTTATTCTTGTATTATTATTGTATTATTCATGTATTATTTAGTAGGGTTATAATTGTGTTACTCTTGTGTTATTTCCGTGTTCATGTATTATTGAAGTGGGTAGATTCTGTTTAGGGTGATTGTTAATTAATGACATATTTTTTGATGTGTTATTCTCGTATTATTCGTGTATTATTCATGTATTATTTTCCTGTGTTTTAACTGTGTTACTGGTGTGTTACTCATGTGTTATTTCTGTGTTATTCATGTATTATTGATGTGTTTAGGGTGATTATTAATTAAGTGTGCTTCATGTGTTATTCATGTGTTACTGGTGTGTAACTAGTTATGCTTCTGTATTATTCATGCTTCTGTGTAAGGTTATTACTGTGCTATGTCGGTGTATTACTCTTGTATTATTCTCGTCTTATTCATGTATTATTCTTGTGCTTCTGTTAAGGGTGATTGTTGATTTAGAATAACACATCAATTTCTTGTACTATTCTTGTGATTATTATTCTAATAATGTGTTATTGTTTCTTTAATTTACAGGATCATGAGTGTAAGGACTTTCAACTGTAGATGTCGTCCATCTGTAGTGAGAGGTGCCTTGGATGCAATTCGAGATATGCTTTCAGATGAGACTATTAATAATTTAAAAGAAATTAGGGTGTTCAATTTCTTTGACATGCTCCCATATCCCCAGGACAATGTCATGACTTTACATATTCTGAGATGTTGGGATAATGACAGGGGGGTCTTCAAAATGGGTGGAAAGGAGGTTAAGTTACATGCTGACCACGTGACTTTGTTGATAGGACTGCCAAACAGAGGAGAGCCTGTTTCATGGAAAAAAGGACCCCTATCAAATGTGGATGCCAAACAAATAAAGAACCAACTGAGAAACTTTTTTGCAGAAGAAGCTTCCACCCCTCCTTTTGAGCAGTTGTATTTGAAATTCATACTAACTAATTTATTTTTTCTTTCAAGCAATTTTCATGTACCTACAGAGCCATCTTCTTTTGTTGTAAATGTACAAGCTTTTACGTTCTTTAATTGGTCTGCTGTCATATGTGATATGCTCATCGATCAAGTGAGAATCGCCTCCATAAAATTAAGGCAGAATAAATCGATTGGCTATATCCAAGGATTTGTATTTATTTTAAAGGTAAGTATTTGTTCTTTACATTGAAACATTACTCTTCTGATTTTTTGTTTTGTTGTATTAACTTTTGCATACATGTTAATGGTGGTTGATGGTGTAAAACATCCTCAGCTTTGGTTTTACGAGCACACTTCTCTTTTAACTCCTGCTGCCCCTGACGCTAGACCTCGCATTCTGAGGTGGCCAACCAATCATGAGTTGAGTGCTGATAAGATTCACGAAGCCTTTAAGAGACTTGCTCATGTAAATCATTTAATTTTTATTACAGCTTATTGGCAACTCTGTTTAATAGCTTTTTAAGAATGCTTGCAATGATTTTGACGAATACATTTTTATTGTAGGCTAATGACAGATTCTTAGATTTGAGGGACGATGAAGTACAACTGCTCGAAAATCCAGAGCAGGGACCACCGAGTCCTGCAAGGCAACTTCCACAACACGAAACTACTGCAGGACCATTTTCACCCTAATCATATGCCAAGGGTACAATTGTTTCTAGTGATATAGCCCCAGTAAAAGGGTACAATTGTTTCTAGTGATATAACCCCAGTAACTGGACATACGACAGAGAGTGTTGATTTCGGGGTACTATATGAGATGCTAAAATCTCAGGAACAAATAAGCTTAAATATACAAGATACAGTGACTGGTATGAGTAGACAGATGAATACTGTGGTAGAAACACTGTCCACCCTGACAGGTATGGTGCACAGATTAATTGAAACTAAGGCTGACATGGTCGTTGAGAAAACAATATTCGATACAAGTAAGAAGACCAACAGTAGTGGACATCAACAGAAGAGGAAAGTGAACCCCCCTGTATCTCAATTCCAATTCAAGAGAAGATTTAGAAAAAAATGATGATGTGGATATTGTTGCTCCTGTAAATATAGATGTTCCCGAAGAAACAATAAGACATGCAGAAGACACAGATCCTGCAAAGGATATTGTGCATCCAGCTGATCTTGTATATACAAATGTTCCCGGACATGCCCAATACGCCAAAGAAACAATAAGAGAAACAGAAGACGCAGATTTGGGTGATAAGACAATCCATGAAGACCCCGAAGAAGTAGAACGAACAATAAAGGGTGTTCTTGAATCTCTGTCCCATTCGGTGAGTACATAATTCTAATTTGTACTATATGATATACATTCATACTTTATTTTTTCTAACAATATTTTTGTAGACGCGTCTTCTGACTTTTGATTTAAATACTGATTCAAAGA
Source organism: Phalaenopsis equestris (assembly GCF_001263595.1). Lineage (NCBI taxonomy): Eukaryota > Viridiplantae > Streptophyta > Magnoliopsida > Asparagales > Orchidaceae > Phalaenopsis > Phalaenopsis equestris. The sequence goes on along the minus strand of NW_018165132.1, from coordinate 421,614 downwards.
AGTGTGATTCCCAAGAGGTCCAAGCTTCAGATGAAAATTTACATACTAAATTCAATTTAGATGAGGAAAGCTTAGATCCAGCTGGTTATCAGCAAATTTTGAGTCAAAGTCACAGTTTTAATGTAGACAAATATGTTATAGTTGTAAAAAAAAATATAACTATGTGCTTTGAAGCATATCTTATATGTTCTTATTTTGTTTTATCCATGGATTGTTTTCTTTTGCAGCTACATCCTCCGGCTTCAACTATTGAGTATCCTGGTAGGTCATGGATACCAATTAAAATGCAAGAAGAAATAGACCAGTGCCTATCTAGATATATTGGAAAGTAAGTAAATGTCCAACACTCTTTTAATGTTACGTAGATTTGTTGTATTTAATTAAAAGAAATTCTCTTTCTTATCAATGCAGTGACGTTATCATTAACAGCGGCCATATTTTGATTTATCGATAGACACTCGAAGACATACTATTAGATAAGTGGCTTGTAGACAAACATGTTAATCTATTCGCTGTCATGCTGCGCGAAATAACATTAAGGAGACTAGAGTTGTACCGACCTTACCTATATGTTTCACCAATGTATGAGTTATGTTCAACAACAACTTATATTTATTCATACAATTTTAAGTCGTATATTCCCTGCACATTTAAAGTAATAATTTTATATAGATGCACAAGACATATGGTAGCAAACCCTATGTGAAACATATCACCAACGAAGCCATAAAAGATGTAAAAGCCATTTTCTTTCCAATCATTCATAATCAGCATTGGATCTTGTTGGTTCTAGATCTCAAGTTGAGAAAATGACGAATATACGACTCACTACCTAACCAGATACATAAGACTGGCACTACGGAAGTTGTAAGTATATTCAACTCAATTAAAAGTAACACAATAAAATTCGAAGAGTAACACAATAATACTTCAACCATGCAGGTGAATATGTTTGCTAGAGATGCCGCTGATTTATTTGCAGCCAAAATCTATAAATGGTCTATATCGATTACAAAGCATGTACCCTCACAAAGAAATAGTGTTAATTGCGGCATGTTCGTCTGCAAGTACATGAAAACATTAGTGCAGGTCGAAGAAGTCGACTGGAGTGCACATATGAATTGGCAGGATGATATGGAGCGATTTAGAGCTGAATTTGTATATGACATTTGTATACTTTCGAAAACTTCTGAGTAAAATTGTATATTTTGTATAGGTTTTTGTATATGGAATAGCTTCATGGTTACTGTATATCGAATATTTGTATGGGTTACAGGCAAAATGTTTATATCTTGGTGAATGTTTACACGCTAAATTTGTATATGTTTATATCTTGTCAACTGTTTATATCTTGGTGAATGGTTACTGTATATCGAATTTAGTAACACATCATTTACATGTTGTTTACACGCTGAATAACACGAGAGTAACACGTAAATAACATGTTGAGTAACATGTTGAATAACACGAGAGTAAGACGTAGATAACACGTAGGTAACACGAGAGTAACACATAGATAACACCCTGAGTAACACGAGAGTAACACGTAGATAACAAGTGAGTAACACGCTGAGCAACACGTCAATAACAGGCTGAGTAACACGCCAATAAAAGGCTGAGTAACACACTGAATAATACTAGAGTAACACGTAGATAATACGTGAGTAACATCAGTGTAACACATAGAGCAACAAATAAATAACACCCTGAGTAACAAGTTGATAAGACGTGAGTAACACACTGAGCAACACGTCAATAACAGGCTGAGTAACATGCCAATAAAAGGCTAAGTAACACGCTGAATAAGACTAGAGTAACACATAGATAACACGTGAGTAACACGAGTGTAACACGTAGATAACACCCTGAGTAACACAAGAGTAACACGTAGATAACACATGAGTAACATGCTGAATATTGTATATCATATCTTGGTGAGTATATCTTGATGAATGTTGGTTTTTTATGATTTTATGTTTGTATTTTTAATAAATATAATAAATTTACTTAACCTATTTAATTTATCTTATTAAATATACTTAACATAGTTTAAAAATTTATCGTTGTAATTTAATCGTCTGAATAACACGACGAAAAGTGGAGTAACACCGATTAATCGACGGTAACACGGTGTAGTAACACGACACAAGACGCGTGGTAACGTAGAGTAACACTGATTAATCGGCCGGTAACATGGGGAATATTCGCTAGGAGACAGCGCATTAAGAGGGCAGTAACGCAAGTTATTCTCGTGTTATTCGTGTGTTATTCCCTTGTTATTCATGTGTTATTCCCATGTTATCCCATGTAATTCATGTGTTATTCACGTGTTACTCTCGTATTATCTACGTGTTACTCAAGGTGTTATTAAACGCGTTACTCCCGTGTTATCTACCTGTTATTCCAGTGTTACTAACGTGTTATCTACATGTTACTCAGGGTGTTATTGACGTGTTACTCAGGTTGTTATTGACGTGTTACTTACGTGTTACTTACGTGTTATATACGTGTTACTCTAATGTTATTCATCGTGTAGCAACATGTCAATGTTTTAATCAATGTGTTACTCTAGTGTTATCTACGTGTTACTAGAGTGTTATTAACTGTGTTACTCAGGGTGTTACTCAAATGTTATTATAATGTTATCCGCGTGTTATCTATATATTATTCAGCGTGTTATACAGTTGATATTTATGATAATCAAATTATCCACGTTTGAACAAGATTAAGACAGAAATATTTGAAGAAAAACATATTATAAACCACCAATTACTTCTTTCATACAAATTTTAAAGATGATACAGTATACCGACTTTTACAATTTCAATCAATCTATATTCTCATTATGGAATCCATCAAAAGTCCAGTGTACGTTTCACTTAGTTGCGGTGCATAGTACTCCTACAGTAGAGGAGTAATGCCAAGTTCAATTTAAGTGAATTATCTTATATAATAGGCAGTGAAATGATATTGAATTTTATCAACATACTTGGGTAAGACAATCTGTCAAACTTTGCTTGAATGCATCAACAACTTGATGGCTACTTACTGCTTCTTGTTCCATTGCTGGATGCAATGGGTCAAGTTAGAAGTATGCATTATACATGGAATGAAGAAAATACAAAATTTAAAAATATATACTTTTAGATTTCTTGTTTTTTCCCAATGTCCTTTCAGCCTAGATGTAGATACTCCTTTCGGCCTCTATGTAGCAGGGTCGTTCACAGTGCATTCTATATTTGTGACTTTATTCTTCTTTTTTGTTTTCTTTACTTCAATCGTTCTCCCTGCTAAAGCATCCTCAATATCTCCAGATAGTTTTTTAAACGTCTCCCACAAACACTCCTCAGCAATTCTCGTTTCCTTGTGCTCTATTAATGAGTTGATATGCAAATTTTTTGTAGCATGAATTGAATATAAAGGAACTTGAAGAAACATTATTAAAGTCAGAGTTTTTTAGATCTCTGCACCCAAATCTGTCATACACGTCCCTTTTAGCATTAATGGACCACTGCAATAAGAAATATTTCTCCGGAATCACCTTTATTTTTGCGACACTTAGAACAAATAGTGCATGGGAGCACAACAGGCCCATCATCTCAATTTTTTTACAACTACATGTAACCTCATAAGTAACCTTATCAACTAACACATTCCAGGGCTGCCTTGTCCCCCCATCATCTAATCTTGATACGTAATATTTAGCTTCACTCTCCACTGATACTTCAGTTATAAGTCCACATAAGTCATTCAATAGCTCTTGTTCAAACATTGAGTAAAGCTTCCTTATATAGAATGAGGCAGCTTGCCTCAGCATGAGATTGATTTTAACCATGGGCGTTCTGACGGACTAACCACATTTGAAATCTCCATCTTTCTCATTTCGGCGCCACGATTTCATTATGTTTTCAAGACCGATAAAATAATCTGTGAGAGAGCTAGTTGGCTTTGAAACACCATGACAAACATTATTGGTCGACTCACTTCTCTGTGTTGATAAGATTTTCATACCGAATATATCCTTATTAAATGTTGTTGACCATTTATGCCTTATATGGTACATTTCATCTAACCAGACATTGCTTTGTAGTTCTCCCAACTCAATCATTAAGGACCACATTTCCTTGAACTCCTCCTCAGAATCACACTTGCTCAAGCATTTATAAAAAAGACCACAGACACTCTTAGTACGCACTCCACAGTGTACTTTGGAAGAAAGTTTCTTGTATATATGCCATTGACATAATTTGTGACGTGTTTGTGGCAGGCATTCTGCAATGGCTCTTGCTATTGCTTGATCCTAATCGGTAAATATTGTTATGGGATGTTTGTCTCCCATTATTCGAATGAATGATTTGAATAATCACATGAATGATTCAGTAGTCTCATCAAACAAAAATCCAACTCCAAACAGCACGTTCTACCAGTGGTTGTTAACCCCTACAAATAGAGAGCAACATAAGTTATATTTATTTAATTTGTAGCCTGTAGCAAAAATTATGACATCCCCGAAACATTCAAAATCCAACCTGCACAATCCATCATTCTAAAATATGCTTGTTAACCTACCAGACTCATATGTTTGGAAATCCCAAGCAAACATGCTATCCCTAGCTTACCTCTCCATGAACAATTGTATTAAAGCATTGACATCTCCCTGTTCAATTCTTTTTCTTCTTTCTCTTTGAATGAAATTAAATGCATCTCTCTTGTTGCATTGCAAATTCTCCACACCACCAACCTCCGTGGCAATGAAATTGTATGCATGTGTTGCTCTGATCCCTGAACCTGTCATTGATCTCAAAACATCTGCATTGAGCTCACTTATCCTTCTGCTGGAACGAAGAAGATGCTTATCATCACTTTTGACCAAAGGATGATTATGAATTTTAATGAATTTTGTCACTGTCCAATTGCCTTTGAAATCAACATGAAATCATACCATGGCTTTATAACCAGTCCTCGTGTCTGCTTTTCTAAACTTAACTGTGTTGTTAGGCTCTTTCTTATAGCCAATTTTTCCACAAATAAAATCTTTGACCTTCAGTTTCTTGGAGTTCGGTCAGTAGGTAGTATGGTCATTCCGAACAGTGAATCCTACGTGATGTGCATACGCACGATAGCTTTCTTATGCTTCTTCCTCAGTGTGGATATTGCTGCTTAGAAACTTCTCTGCAATTGGATCATTGCAAACATGTGTTGCCTCACAGGACTGCATAAAACCATGGTAACATCAGCATAACACAATACACAATAAACAACATAAAATTAGAGTAATACCAGAATAACACCAGAGTAACACAAGAGTAACACCAAAAACCCATAAGTCTAAAACCATAATAAGGCAAAAATAAAATACCATAATAAAATACCATAATAATACCAAAAACAATGTCGCAATGAACAACACCCAAAAATCAAAGGCAATAAACAACACAACATTGGAGTAATACCAGAGTAACACCAGAATAACATAAGAGTAACACCAAAAAATTGGAAGCCTAAAACCATAATAACACAAAAAAAAAATTACCATAATAATACCAAACAACACTGTAGAATAGCACCCAATAACACTACATTAAAACTAACATTTACATTAGATTAAACCAACTATTATACCACCTAAACGATATTAAATCAAAGGCAAGAAACAAGAGTAATACCAGAGCAACACCTAAATAACACAACAGTAACACCAAGAAAACCTACGCTTTAATAGCATAATAGCACAACATAATAGCACAAAAGGCGCAAGCGCAACAGAAAAACACCCTAAATTTTACCAGTAAACGCCACAAAGAAAATGACAATACCAGAAGCAGAATGAAAACCCTAAGCATAAGTAAAACTATATATCATTATACTCACTTGATCTTCAAAGCTTAGGCTGAATGATGGCATCTCTACGTTCATGAAGAATCCGACTTCCGGCATCTCAACGTTCATGGCGAATTGCAACAATACCTAGCTATTGCGGAGCTGCGAAGGGAGCTGGGAAACAAAGCTGCGGAATAATTCTTCACCCTCCTGCGAATAAAATAGCTTGTAGGCGCGAAAAATATTTATGCTGGTGGGAAATTTTTCAGGTTTGGGTTGGGTCGGGTCGCGCATGTTAAGAAATTTATTTTGCTGTATTTTAATAGGTGGGGCCGGAGGTTACACATGGCGACATTTGATTGGATACGCACGTAGCTTAACATGCGTAGTACTTAGGGAATATTTCTTCAATTAAATGTAAGGATAACAACTATTCCTAAATGAAAATATTAATTCTAAAGATAACTTATCTGGATTAATTGGTTCAAAAATTTGAGATGTTCTCGTGCGTTCACCTAGATAATGTATAAGAATGAAATGCTTAAAATATTTAAAATATAATGTTGTATGTTGTAGTGACAAATAGGAGCATGCATATTCTTTACTTCTTTTGATTGTGTAAAGAACATTGGTCACTCTAAAGTTCATGTCGGTATGTGTAGTAGTGTTGGGTAGATTCTAGTCTCTCACTCCGATATTACCCACTGTGCTCTCTGTATAGAACCTACCAATGACCCTTAGTTCTAATCTCTAGACCAAATTGATAAAAGAATCTAACCTGTCACCCTAAAAACATCAATTCTATGCCCATCAAATCTTATCTCTCTATTTATTTGCACCCCCCTTTGGACGATCGCGACTGCTCTTTCCATGATAGAATGTGATGCTTACAAGTCAAGAAATCTTAGCCCTTTCGAATCTATAAGTTCCTCAACAGGTTTTAACAATACAAGCCATCAATTTGTAAAGTAATTGAAGGACTGGTAAAAATATCATCACATCAATGAAATAAGTAAATTTCTAAGCAAATCTAAATTCCTACGCATGTATCTAATTTATTAAAAAATAAAAGTAAAATGAAGATAGTGGCACAAGGAGTAAAATAATTGATAAAATTATGTAATAAACTAACTGCCAACAAGGAACAAATGTCTACCTACCCTCTTTAGAGCATATAGGTGTGCTTAGTATTCTATTAGTTTTATGCAATTATCTGTCACCCAAAAGCTTCTAATAGAAATAGAACATGAATTATATTTTCTTAAGAGTTGCATTGTCGCCCATAGTATTTTGTAATAGCCAACCAGACAATGTGAGTACACTTTAGTTGCGAGATCACCGCTCTTCCAAGTCTTAGTTTAACTTACAACATATTTTAACATAATCTATTGACACTTAAGTTATGTCAATGAATCGAAGGAGATATTACTCATCACATGAAAATAAAAATAATTCTATCATGAAATAAATTTTCCTACACATGCCACTACTTCATATTAAAAGTATTAAAAGAAAACTTCATATTAAAAGAAAAGAGTAAAGAAAACTACTTACAAGGCATTGATAAAACATAACAGAAAACTTCATTTAAATCAAAGAAAATTCACTATAATGAGTTTACAACAATTACAAGATAATGAAGAGCACAATACTTAATTTTTTCTCTGTGAAAGAAAGACGAAAAATCTCTCTAACAAAGTCTCATGCTGATCCATGCACCGCTCATACTTCCTTAATCTTATCTCTCAAAATCCCTCACCAATCTATCCAAAAAATGAAAAAATCTACACCTCCATAAACTCACACCAAACTCCTCCTAAAACACTTCCTAATTTCTTCTCTAGACCCCTCTAATTACTTTTCATGAGAGGCGTCAAGCCTTTCTATTTAAAGAGAAGAAATAACCCCGCCTTTCTCCAAGAGACAAATATTTTCATCCAAAAGGCCTCTTTCACTCCAAGAGACATATCTCTTCATTTAAAAGCCACTCCAAGTGTCTAGATTCATTTAACCACTCCAAGGGGTGTGAATAGCCATCCGGAATCTTCCAGAACATCCCAGAACCACCAATAGCCGTCCAAAACCGTCTCCAACAGTTTCTGGAGCCTAGGCGACAATTTCAGGTGCTTAGGCATAGTTTTCTCATTGTCAGTGGCGCCTAGGCGCCAGTTTGGGCACCTAGGTGCCACCCTTCAGGCAGCTCTACCGTTTCATCCTGTTTCAGCTCTGTTGAGCTCTAAATTGATATACATACAAAATAGACATGAAAATAATCTTTCTTTAAAGTTTAATTTCATTCAAAAATATGTGATAATGTAAAGGAGATTAAGCATAGAAAGACATATCAAAATGTGTCAGTTCACAATTTTCTTCCTTGCTCGATTTGACTCCAAATGACACCATTTTTGCTCCATTTTTGCTGAAATTTCATTTCTTATACCTAAAGAAAAACATACAAAATAACTTCCTTTAAAGTGCAATATCAATAAAATTGTATATAAAATGATTATGAAATATACACAAAAAACAGGTAATTTTCAGGTGGATCCATACCCCCAAACTTAAATTTTATCTGTCCCCAAGTAACATTATAACTTTAAAAACATAAATTGTTAACCTGTGGTAGTGGGTTTACTTTTTAGATGACTAAAAATTTGTTTTGGAAATGTTATAATCCAACTTAGAAGAATTTCCAGTAAAGTAGATGATATCTAAGGTATCAGAACATTTAGTATTAAATTTAGAAATAATGATTTTCTATTTAATTCAGACATAATTGAAATTTCCCCAAGCTTTGGATTTTTAAAAGAATATTAATTTCATAATTTATGAATTCTATATTGAAAATCTTTTTTACTAATAAATTCATAAATTAAGCAAAGAATTGATCTTCAGCTTTCTTCTTTAGAAAGATTCAAGTGAAACCTATTTTTAATTAGATTTATTCCTCAAGCTTCTCTTCCCTTTTTCAACTTTACTTTTCTTTTATTTTTCTTTCCTTTTTCTTTTTCTTTCAGAATCTTTTCAATCCTTGCTTTTTCTTAGGTGAGGATTACTATATCTGGATAAGTCTTTAATGATTTTGAATTTTGCTATCTCTTTTCTAAAGTTTAAAACTCATTTTCTTTCCTTAACTTAAAATCTAGTATTAGTTCTTGAAAAAGAATTTTCATAGAATCTAAATTCTTTAAGAAAATAGTATTCTAAAAATCCTTAATTTTTCAAAAAATTCAATTTTTCCTACTATTAATAGTAAAATCATTTCCTTAAACTTTAGTTTCATCCTTTTACTAACTTTTTTATTAAGTTCTTTTATATCATTCTTAAAAATCAAAAGCTTGGCATCCTAAAGATAACACCACATACCGTATATCATTTTAAAAGTGATATCAAATTAAATATAGGCTACAGATGACAGATAAAGTTTAACTTTGAAATTCATTTTTCTTCCTCCCCCCAAACTTAAATTTTTAAATATTTTGCAATCAATTCCATAGAATAAAGCATGAAGAAAAAGTAAAAGCTAAATCCACCAGCTACTACCACATTCTATCAAATTCATATACATGCATAATCAGGATAGAATGACTGCATGAGAAAGTAAATCTAGTCTAAGACATGCTTTCAATAATATTTAACTAAAAAGGAAGTATTCTATCTACAACTTAATTTTAACTTGTACAACATTCAGTACATAAAATATAAGCAGGAAGAAAAATAGTTCAGAAATTCTATCTACCACAAATGTCTATTAGAAACTTCTACAAGTATTTGTTAGGACAGAACAATCTGCAATAGAAAGTTAATCAAAACTAAACATGCCAAAATAAATTGAACTAAGGAAAGGTCTAAAAAGCATAACATGAATCAACATATAAATATATATTTAAGTGTTCTTCAAGTTCCTTACATCGCTGTAAAACAAACAAAAACACACATGTTAAATGTGGTTAATTCTTCCTTTAACTCATTGCAACTCAATACCTTACTTCCAATTTCTAACGGAATTATTATACTGATAACATGGGTACTTATAAATGATTTTATAGCGTCTAATCCCATGAATACAATTTTCCCTAATAAATTGGGTAGTTATAAACCTCAGGCATCACCTTATCCCTTAAAGTAAGTACCTCTAACAATTATAAAGATAGTGCAAGATCATCCACATTTTGCTCATCAAGTAAGTTAATGACCCTACTGAATGGAAACAAGGTCAGATAAAGGAAGTATCATAATTGGGATGGAACTATCTTTGTCTAAACTCAAGATGTCTCCTGTAAAACTCAAATCCGGTTGAGACCCGAATTTTAGTGGACTCATAAATCTAACTACTATAAGAGAACATCAACAAGTCTAGACACAATTAAAAGTTACAGAATTACCTCACTCATGACTCATTAAATTGAAATCATACCACTAACAATTCAATCATTCATCAATCATCATTCAAACTGATCAATCCTTACTGAAGCAAACTCAATACAACACAAACAATCACGACTTGCAATCATACTAAATAAAACCATATTGATAACCATGGGTTGCCTCCCACAAAACACTTGATTTAATGCTGCTAGCCCGATAAAAAATTTCCTCCCATATCAAATTTCTATTTAAGTAAACACCGATCAATCATCCAATTTTTTTTTTCAAATCCTCGAATTTTAGTTTTACATTTAACTTTTAAAATTAATTCCAATTATTGTTCCTCAAGTTTCTTTCTTGGTCCAATATTCTTCTTCTAATATTCTCAATTTGCATATTAATATTATCCTTAAAATTATTAAGAAATGGATCGTTATATGATAATTCTAGGTCTCTTAAAATTTAAGTTGGATCTCCCTAGATGATTCAGTTCTTAGATCAAATTCCACTGGAATATTCTTCTGTCTCAAATTATCTTCTAATTCATCCCATGGGTATTGATTATATGGTAGAGGAGGTTTTTCTATATTTAAGTTGGTTGATGAAATAGGTTTTTCCAATTCCTTAAGAATTTATTCCATTGGTCTTTCAATCTTCATCTCCTCATTTCTCAACTAAAGGTACTTTTGAAATATATCCTCCAATTCTCTTCTAATTTTTTGTTTAATAATTTTATCTTGCTCACCATTAGTCTCCTTATGGTTTATCTCAGGGTCACCATGTAAAATATCTAGAGGATTAATATTAATTGAGTCAGCAATCAACCTAGTTGGTTTTCTATATTCCTTATAGCAACCCCTTGACTTTTCAACTAACTTTCCATACGATAAACTACCTCTTCTATAAATATCTCCTTCTCCTTATATGGTGGATTGAAGTTAAGTTCAAAAGGAAAAAAAAAGTTCCAAAGTTATATTTTTTTATGATTATTCCAATTACCTAAAGAATCATCTTGATTGTAATCTCATGATTGGTTTCCTCCTTCATAATTATTATTCAAGTTAATTTTGGATGAAATCTCCCAGCCTGGGTAGTAGTAATCAAAATAAGGATTATTTGAGTGATCGTCTATCTCATGCACAGTTTCAAAAGAGTTAATGCGACTCAAATGTCCAAATGAGTTTTCTTCAATGAATAGAGGTTCTTGAGGATGACACATCCCATAATGATCCAACTTTCTTGAAAAATCTATAACTAACGAAAAATCTATAACCTGAGAAGTTAAAATATTCAACATATCATCTTCATAATAATTTAACATTTCTACAACAGCTTCTGAGATCTTTTCAGTTTCCTAATCCTCATAACAATTCTTTCTATTTTTGAGTCATATGACTCAAGGTCTGCAGCTCCCGAACTACGCATACAAATCTAGAAACTTACTAATTAGATAGATATCAAATGAGTGAAAAACTCAAAAATATTTTTGGTATTTTAAAGCGTACTTATATTTTTAAAATAAACAAATAATAATTAAATACATTATATAATAACTCTAGAATTTCCAAATTTAAACCTTATATATTCAACTAAATTTTTTTTTAAAGTTCTTACAGAAACTTCCTCGGCAACGGCACAAAAAACTTGACCCGACCAGCAATCACACAGTAATTTAGCTTCCAAAAGATGGCAAAAAACTTGACCGAAATTTATATTTAACGGCTAATAATTTAGCTTCCAAAAGATGGCCAAAAACTTGACCGAAATTTATATTTAACGGCTAGTGTGCAAAATTGAAATGTAATAAAATTTAGAAAATAGTTTACACATTAGGGGTACTATGTAAGTATACACATTATTTCAAATACTATAGGGTTTTCTTTTAAAACCCAAATTAACGATCCCACAAAGAAGCAAGGTAAGAAAGCCCTTAGGCAAAATCCTAGCCTACTACTATCAAGTCTTCGGTTGGAAGGTTGATTAAGTGGTGTTTTATCTAGCAACTGCTTCTAAATGCAAATACTAAATGTGAGGATAACAATTATTCCTAAATACAAATATTAATTTTAAAGATAATTTATCTAGATTAATTGGTTCAGAAAATTTTGAGATATTAAAGACTACCCTTTGCGTGTGTTGACTTAAATAATATATAGGAACAAAATGCTTAAAATATAATGTTGTAGTGACAAATAAGAGCATACATATTCTTTACTTCTTTCGATTGTGTAAAGAACATTGGTTAATCTAAAGTTGGGTTTGACATGTATAGTTATGCTGGGAAGGTTCTAGTCTCTCACTCCTAGATTACCCACTATGCCTTCTCCATAGGACCTACCAGTGACCCTTAGTTCCAATCTCGAGACCAAATTGATAAATGAATCTAGTATGTCACCATATAAACATCAATTATACGCCCATCAAATCTTATCTCCCTATTTATTTGCACCTCCCTTTGGACGATCACGACTGCTTTTTCCAAGGTAGAATGTGATACTTACAAGTCAAAAAATTTTAGCCCTTTCGGGTATATAAGTTCCTCAACAGGTTTTAACATACAAGAGACCAATTTATAAAGTAAATGAAGCACCGACAAAAATATCATTACATTTATGAAATAAGAGAATTTCTAAGCAAATATAAATTCCTAAACATTTATCCAATTCATTGCAAAAGAAAAGTAAAAATGAAGATAATGACATAAGCAGTAAAGAAATGATAAAATTATGTAATAAACTAAGTGCCAACAAGGAACATATGTCTACCTACCCTCTTTAGAGCATATAGGTATGCTTAGTATTCTATTATTCTTATGCAATTATCTGTCACCTAAAAGCTTTAAATAGAAACAGATCATGAATTATATTTCCTTAAAAGTTGCATTATTGCCCAGATAATGTGAGTACACTCTAGTTGCTAGATCACAGCTCTCCCGAGTCTTAATTTCACTTACAACAAATTTTAACATAACCTATTGCCACTTAAGTTATGTCATTGAAGCGAAGGAGATATTACTCATCACATGACGATAAAAATAATTCTATCATGAAATAAATTTTCCTACGCATGCCCCTAGTTCATATTAAAAGAAAAGAGTAAAAAAAACTACTTACGAAGCATGGATAAAGCACAAAAGAAAACTTTATTTAAATCAAATAAAATCCGTTAGAAAGATTTTACAAAAATCACAAGATGCACAAAAGAAAACTTTATTTAAATCAAATAAAATCAGTTAGAAAGATGAAAGATTTTACAAAAATCACAAGATAATGAAGAATACAATACTTAGTTTTTTCTCTCTGAAAGAAAAATGAAAAATCTCTCCAATAGAGTCTCCTATCGATCCATGCACCACTCATACTTCCTTACTCATATCTCTCAAAATCCCTCACTAATCTCTCTAGAAAATGGAGAAATCTACACCTTCATAAACTCACACCAAACTCCTCTTAAAATACTTCATAATTTCTTCTCTAGACTCCTCTAATTACTTGTTATGAGGGGGTCAAGCCTCTCAATTTAAAGAGAAGCAAAAACTCTCCTTTCTCCAAGAGTTTATGAGGGGGTCAAGCCTCTCAATTTAAAGAGAAGAAAAAACTCTCCTTTCTCCAAGAGACACATCTCTTCATCCAAAAAACACACCCTTTCACTCCAAGGGATACATCTGTTCATTCAAAAGCCACTACAAGTGTCTAGATTCATTTAACCAGTTCAAGGGGCGTGCATAGCCATCTAAAACCTTCCAGAACATCCAAAATGACCAAAAGTCATCCAAAACCGTCTTTAACGGTTTCTGGAACCTAGGCGTCAGTTTTCGACACCTAGGCATCGTTTTCTCATCATCACTGGCACCTAGGCGCCACCCTTCAGGTCGCTCCACCATTTTGCCAGGTTTTGCTTTGTTTTAGCTCTGTTTCGCCCCATTTCAGCTCCATTGCGCTCCAAATTGATATACCTACAAAATAGATATGAGAATAACATTTCTTTAAAGTGTAATTTCATTAAAAAAATATGTGATAAATGTAAAGGAGACTAAGCATAGAAAGATATATCAAAATGTGTCAGGTCAGAATTTTCTTCCTTGTTCGATTTGACTCCAAATGACACCTTTTTTGCTCCATTTTTTTCTAAAAGTCCACTTCTTGTACCTGAAGACAAAAACATGCAAAAATACATTTCTTTAAAGTGCAATATCATTAAAAATGTACATAAAATGACAATGAAATATACTAAAAATAGGTAATTTTTAGGTGGATCATTACCCCCAATGACTGCTCCTAAATATAAGGGGAAGCAAATATCCATTCAAGAAAAACCAATTCCGCCAACAGAAGAAGCACCTACCCAGAAGAAAACTTGAGGAATAAAAGTGAAATATAATGTACTAGCCCATATTTGAAGGTTGTTTGCCAAATTAAGCATATATGACGCTCTGATCCTGTCAAAGGAGATAAGAGAAGCTTTTATCATTGCCCTACTTGATTAAGAGATTTGCTTAGCTCAATTGGTCAGCAGCTCCTTGGATGAGGTTTGCTCTTTAAAGGAACAGTTTGGTGTCACTTTCATGGATGATACTTGTTGCTCAGTACAGCTGACCGTAACCGACCACTATACATTTCGGTCAACATTGACATGTTCACACTCTCTAGAGCGTTAATGGATATGGGAGCGTCAATCAATATAATGAATATATGAACATTAGCATACTTGAAAATTGACATTTGCTAGCTTTCAACAGATAATATGATGTTAAAGGGCTTCAACCAGAAAGAGAAAGAGCACTCAGATCAATAACTTTGTCAATGAGAATTGGTGATCTAAAAGGAACAATGACAAAATTCCATATAATTGATTCAAAAACTTCATTTAATGCCCTACTGGGTTGACCTTGGATCCACGAGTAAAGGATAGTCCCATCATCACTACATCATTGTTAAAGCATTGTTAAGGAGGTCAAGAACAATGCATCAAAGGGAATCTATAGTCATTCTCAGTACGTGAAATAGGCATTCATGAAGACACCTCCTACTATATGATCCCAAGATAATAGATGTGTAAAATTAATAAAGTTGACACCGCTTCACAACGATGCCAAAAACTTGATTTGTTATTTATGAATAAGAAATTGAAGCAATTTGTGTTGAGATTATACGCAAGTATACATATCGTTATCAAGTAATACAAGACTTTCTGATTAAGCCTCAAATATAGATCCCATGAAGAAGGTGTAAATTTGTAATGGAAATTTAAATCAGGAAATTCACAATGATAAAGAAAATATGCTACACTAAATTTCAAATGTTTAGGATGCTAACATAACTAAATTACCAACTACAAGCAAAACTGTAAAGCAAAGCTAAGCAATAACTATCAAACTATATTTTTGTGACGAAGTTATTAAATATGAGAAATCATCTTTCCCACTATAATGAGTTTTTAGTTAAATGAGAGAGATAAATTGTTTTAACTTATCTTGTGCCAAATAAGAGCAATTTTAATTCTCTACCATTAGTCAAGTGCTATAAAGAATCATTGTTTAATCTTAGGTTTAGTCTCTAAATCCGTGGTTAGGCTGGGAGGATATTGGCTCTCACTCTGAAGGTCACACTTCCCTTCCGCTGAAAGCTAACTCTTGCTTTAGTTCTTAAACACTAAGACTAAATTAGGGATTTTAGTCTATCACCCTAGAATCTCCAATTCTTTGCCCAGTAATATATATTTCCATATTTATTTGCACTCAATTCCATGAACAAAGCACTTCTTCATGGAATCGAATGTGATTCTCACTTTGTTGTGAAACTCATACTCCATTTCCCGGATAGTATGTTTCACAATAAATGAACAGATATTAACATTTCAATTGACCAAATCAAAAAGTAAATTAAGAACGGTGTGAAAAAATCATCACAATTTATTTTATATTTTAAAATTGGCACATCCAAATTATTTCTTCATTTCACCATAGCTCAGAGTTGGGTGAAAGACAAAGAAAACTACTTAGACCTCATGAGAAAGATATAATAAAATATAAATTTCATAAATAAAAGAAAGTTTATACAATAATAATAAACAAACACCACTTATCATTAACTCTTTCTCAAAGAAAATCACTTGTAGCTCCTCTTGGACCCTTTCTCTCTTTACAAGACCCTTGATTCACTCTTTGAAGATGCAAGGAAGAAGAAATCTCTCACTTCTCTCCCTCTCCAACAACTCTTAGGAGAAATCACACTTAGACTCACCACACTACACAATATTCACAATGGAACACTAAAGGAAACTCAATGACACAGTAGCAGACTGCTTTTTCTGATCAAATTTTTCTCTAAATAGAGCATAATGTTGGTTTTCCAAGGGGTGTTTCCAATAACTCTTCCCAAGAGGTGTATCAAATAACTTTTCAAAAAGCATCCACATTCATCAAATCTTCTAGATTTTTGCTCTGCATCGACTTTAGCACTGTCAATGCCCACGATGGCGCCGTCGGCGCCTGTGGCCCGAATTAAATTTGTGCTCTCTGTCAAATTGCGTTGTCGGAGTCCATGCTGGCGCCATTGGCATCTGTGCTAGCACCGTCGAAGCTGAGTATTTCTCTCTAAAATACTATTTTGACCTCTCTAAAATAATATTTTGACCCCAAATTCCATCCTTTTTGCTTTCTTTTTGCTCCAAGTGCTAAAAAACATCAACCTGAAATCAAACATTAAAAATATCTTCCTTTAAAGCACAATATCACTAAAAATGAGTATAAAATATAGGTTTAAAAATGCATATATTTTTTGTGCATCACTAGGAACCCCCGAAGAAGACAATTTTCTTTAGATATGTCGTCTCAAGAAAAGTTGAAGATTCAAAAGAACTATAAGAATGAGACCAGTAGGCTCCGATTCAGCAATCTCCTACTACTCTTTCTCAATGATATGGTGGAAGCACTTATAGCCCTTGCCTCTTAGATCAAGGCCATAGATGAAAGTGAGGAAGAGTTAACAAGATTTTTAGGTAGTGGGATCCAATTAACAACGTTAAATTATAAGAGAGTTCCAAGGAAGA
Source organism: Phalaenopsis equestris (assembly GCF_001263595.1). Lineage (NCBI taxonomy): Eukaryota > Viridiplantae > Streptophyta > Magnoliopsida > Asparagales > Orchidaceae > Phalaenopsis > Phalaenopsis equestris. The sequence goes on along the minus strand of NW_018165132.1, from coordinate 404,376 downwards.
AAAGAATGTGAAGAATGCAATGAAAACAAATCAGAGGAGCCCTCGGTTTGAGATCACTTTTAAAAATGAAGAAAAATACAGATACAAGTCAATGTATGATAAAATTAACCACTATGTACAAGCCATGATCCTAAACCCGATTCATTCTCATAAAATTGAGGATTTGGAGGTCAAGGAAGTATAAGGTGTAGGCATCAAACCGATAAAGTTCCACTATGGCTCTTCTTCTTCCAGTTTTGAACCTAATGTAAAATTGGAAGAAGACACTTATAATGAATTAATGGAATTACTTATTGGTTGGTACTCTCTGTGTGTTCAAAAACTTATTCAATGTGGTTTTGTGCCCGGTCAATTGTCAAAAAATAGGTTGCACCTCTTCGAGGAACTATGGAACAATAAGGATCAAACTCTTAACGTGAAGAAAGGTGTTAGATTCGGCACGGTAGGGTCAGTTGATGATATAAAATTTTGCTTGGTTGTTACTAGTGAGTCAAAAGAATATTATCTTGAAGTAGAGGATGATTCTTAAGAACCCCAAGTGGAAGATGCTCTGCTGAAATTTGAAGAAAAAAATCAATTCAATAATCAATGAATTAAAGGAGATCAATTTAGGGATGGAAGATGACTCTAGACCCACTTTTATCAGTTACCTATTAAGTGACGTGGAGTCTTCAGAATTGATCAAGTTATTGCTAGAATTTAGGGGTTGCTTTGCTTAGAATTACAATGAGATGCCTGGTTTAACACAGTGGTCACAATTCACATACTTATAGTAAACCCGACTATGACCCTATGACTAAAAGAAAATATGTTGAGATTTTCATACATATTTTATATTGATTTTGACGATATTGCACTTTAAAGAAGGGTATTTTTGATATATATTTTATTGCATGAATGATGAATTAGGGTCATTGGAGCAAAAAGATGCAAAAAGGAGCAAATTTGGAGCAAAAAGGACCAAAATGTGAAGATTTGAACTAGGGCGTCGACATCAGGCCCAATGGCACTGACGACGAATTTTTCCCGAGACTAGAGATCTTCTAGAAGGCCGCTGACGGTTATGCTAAAAAATGTAATGGATAAGAATGAATTTTGAAGAGATGCATAATTTTGAAGAGATGCTTAAGCAACTCTTGGAAAAACTCTTCTACAACTTTAAAAGAACATTTTGGCTAAAAATTAGAAGAGTCTAGAGGAGGTGGTGAGAGTCTAGAGGCCCTAGAGGTTAGAGAGGTTCCATTAGTGTGTAACAATTGTGAAGATTTCTTTGAGAAATTGTAAGAGTGGAAGGAAAGTGAGAGATTTCTTCCTCCTTGTTGTTTCGAAGAGGAATTCTATGTGTTGTAAAGAAAGGAAGAGATTCAGAGGAACTTCAAGGAGAGTTTTTGGGAAGAATTTAGAGATAAGTTATTTACTTGTTGTAGTTTGTATGACTTTGATTTTATATAT
>NW_018165132.1:390776-402549 GCF_001263595.1 Phalaenopsis equestris | reverse complement strand
GGGAACGTGGGAGCTCCGAAGTGAGAGCCGGTATCCTCCCAGCCTAGCCGTAAAATCAGTAACCAAGCATAGGATTAGTCAATGTTCTTTATGCCTGGACCAAAGGGTAAGGAATATGTATGCTCCTATTTGGCACAACATAATTTGAACTGCTTCATTTCATCCATTCACTATATTTTCTTGGCAAGGAGAAGGATGTTTTCTTATATATATATTTCACATTAGAACTTTATTATTAGAATTATATATTTAAGAGTTATTACAATTACATATTTATTTCAATTGTCTATAGTGACAGATAAGCAAATTGAACTATATTATTGTGATTGAGTATTGTTTTTCTATAATCCTAGTCCGTAGCCTCTAATATTACTCCCTGTGGGATCGATATCTAGGACTCCATTAGAGCCCTATATTACTTGAGCGATACGTATACTTGCGTTGATAAGTGCGACTTTAACATTATTGAATATTATACATATACATCTTTATCAAATCTATAACCGTTGTCAAGTTTTTGGTGTTGTTGTTGAGAAATTAAATCTTCTAGCAACAGTTGTAAATACTTGTAATTATAAGCATATATAAAGTCATCGGTCACCCTAGTTAAGCAAGCATTCAGAAGAATGTGTCTCAAAATTTAGCAAAAAGTCATCGTCAAAGTCAAGAAATTGAAATATGCTAACCTTATAAGAGAAGAGCAATATCCAACATGGTTAGCCAACATAGTGTCTATCAGAAACAAGAATGGACAAATCTTAGTATGTGTTGATTTCAGAGATTTAAACAAAGCTTACCCAAAGGATGAGTTCTCATTACTGATTTCGAAATGAATGGTAGACATTGCGTCATCTCACACAATCTTCTCATTTATGGATGGATCATCCTGGTACAACCAAATTAAGATGGCACCAGAAGAAGCGGCATTTGCAGCCTTCATAACACCAATTGGAATATACCAATATACAATGATGTCATTTGGACTAAAGAATATCGGTGCAACATATCAATGAGTCATGACAAGAAATTTTTACGATCTCATCCGCAACCAAGCCGAGTATTGTATGGATGATTTGATCATCAAAAGTAAGCAAAGGAAAGACCACCTGTATGATTTAAAAATTCTCTTTGAATGGCTACGATAATTCAATTTTAAAATGAATTCCTTAAAGTGTACCATTGGTGTCACCTCCTAGAAGTTTTTAGGATTCGTCGTTTATCATCGAGAAATTGAAATCAATCCAAAAATGATTGAAGCTATATTGGAAATGTCATCCCTCAAAACCTTGAAACAATTACAATATTTTCAAGGAAAATTGACATACCTAAGACACTTTGTATCTATATGGTTTTAGCCCTTTTCCGCATTGACCAAAAAGGATGACAAGTTTACTTGAAACAAGAAATGTCAATGAGCTTTCAAATGTATTAAGAAATACCTAAAGACACCTCTAGTATTAGCAGCCCCAGTCTTGGGTATACCTCTGATACTTTATACCACGTCTTTAGACGACTCCCTCGGAGCCCTGTTAGCTTAGATCAATGATGAGGGTAAGGAAAACACCATCTACTACTTAGGTCATTTTCTAATTTCAGCGGAGATAAATTATCCTCTCATTGAGAAGTATTTTCTAGCCTTAAGCTTTGCCACTCAAAAGCTCAGTTACTATATGCTCTCTTATAAGATTAACTTTATCTCAAGGTTTAATTTGTTGCAATACTTGATTACCCAGCCGAAAATTTTTGCAAGTATAGCAAGGTGGTCAATGATTTTATTGGGATTCGATATAACATTTGTATCTCTTCACACCATCAAGAGATGGATTTTAGTTGATTTTTTCATGGCACATTGATCCTGATTTTATATGAGATTCTATTTATGTACCAATTTGATGTATGTGATTATATTCTAATTTTTCCTTACTTATACTTCTTACTTTGCAACAATGCCAAAAACTTGACCACCAGCAAAGGCTAGGCAAAAGCTTGACTTCAAAGAAAATAAAAATACAATTATTATATTTAAATTTGAGATACTACGCAAGTATACGTATCGTTATCAAGTAAAATAAGACTTTCTGATTAAGCTCCAAATATCGAACCCACAGGAAGAAAAATTACAATATGCAACTAATCAGAAGAAATTAGATAAAAAATTCTACTTAGCAAAATATTCTTTTTCAAAATTAATATGTTATAATAGGAATGAAAATTTGATTCTTTTTGTAATTTTTTATAATTAAAAATAAAGTAAATAACTAATTAAACTTAACTAGATATTTATAAGATGAAGGTAATATAAATAAAATATTTTTTTCGTTATCATAAATCAATAACAAGTATAGGGATTTTAGGGATTTTAGTGTGAAAGTATTCAAATTGTGTTGTGTTAAATATGAACAATAATATTCCTTACCCTTACTAGAGATGTTATAAAGAACATTAACTAATATAAAGTTTGAACAGGCTTGAAGACTGGTTAAGTAGGGAAGATACTAGCTCTCACTCTAGAGTTTCCTCTTCTCCCTCCACCTGGGAGGCTAACATCTGGTATCAAAACCTAAAACTATAAATCAAATTGGGGGCTTTAGTCTGTCACTTAAAATTCCCTTAATTCTACACCCTTCAAAGTTTATTTCCCTATTTATTTGTACTCAATCATATGAATTACATTCTCATCCATACAATCTCATGTGATTCTTACCATTTGTTGACTGAGATAATATCAACTCGGATCTTACATGTTCTCAACAGATATTAACATATTAATTGGCCAAATCAAGAAGTAAATGAAGTGCAAGGTTTAAAATCAGCACAACTTATTCCAACATTAAAGATTAATACTTCACACAACTTCCATCCAACACTTAATCACTTATTATTTAATTCATAGAGAAAACACAACCACACTTAAGTTTGAAAGTAGAAATCATGTGAACAAACAAGAAGTCTAAATTAAAATCAAATGTAGCCACAAAGATAAAAACTTATCTCAAATCCTCTTCATCAAATTCTTGAAGTTCCTTTGAATCTCTTCCTTATCTTACAATACAAATTACAACTCAAAATAAAAATAAAAGGGGGGCAACGTGTGTGGAAGAAATCGTAGGGGAGTGTGGAAGGGCTTGAGGAAGTCTCTCTAGGGGGGGTTCATCAATCCAATTCAAGTCTTCTTTTATAATTTTTCAAAAGGTACATTGGTGTCTCTTCAAAATGTGTCCAAATTCAATGAATCTTCCAAGAGTTGCCTCCTTTCAAAAACCAATTGAATGTATTTTCGTATCTATTAACTATTTCCCACATTTTCACCAAGGGTTGCTTCAAAAACCTCTTCAAAAATTCGTCAAAATTTATTGAATAGCCAAATAACTACTTCTGGCGCTAAAGCGTGAGGTATTGGGCTCTTAGGCGCAGCCTTCTCAATTTTATTAGGACGTAAGCGACAGTTCTAGGTGCTTAGGTGCCACAATTCTTTTGCACATCTTCTTCATTTTTGCTCCAAATATGATTATTTTTCACTCCTCTCATCACTTTTCATCTATTTGATTGTACCTGAAAGAAAAACACACAAATATCTTCCATTAAAGCACAATATCTAAAAAGTAAGCGTAATATCTAAAAAGTAAAATATCTAAAAAGTAAGTATAAAAATGTGTACATAAAATCTATATATTTTAGGTGTATCAGCTTTGCTAAGTTAGATGGATTGTACATAGGTTGGCCAAAAATGAACACCTATTTATAGGCTTTGGAATGGGTAGGTTGAGCTCATCCATTGGTCTAAAACGTTTGACTTGGATTGCTGACTTGGATGGTTAAACTCATGAGGCCAAATGGGTTGAGCCACATGGAGGTCAAATTTGGTGGGCTACTAATTAAATGGTTCCATGTAGACCTTGGATGAGCTACTAATTAAATGGTTTCATGTGGAACTTGGATTGATGTGGCTTGTCATGGAAGATTCAAGATGGTTAAGCTTGGTTCAAGTCATCCTTGGACTATTTGAGAGGTTAGGTATTAGTCGGGATGGTTTCAAATTCAACCAATTCGAGAATGACTTTTAGTAAGGAGGTTGGATCAAGAATTTGAGCTTGCTTGGAAGAAAGTTCTAGAAGGGCTCAAAAATCTTGAGAAGAAATAAAAATTGGTTCCCAAGGTAGCTTGCAGGGAAGCCCAGAGGTATGTGAAAAATTTTAGCAAATGGAGAGGGTGTGGTGGGGAGCCAAAATTTGGAAAATTGAGCTTGAACGTGGATTAGTAATGGCTTGAAAGAGTGGCTCCAAATAGCTTCAAGTTAGGTGAGTTGGCAAGTGAATTCAAAGTCAATTTTAAGTGAGATTTGGGCTTGAAAAGATTTTCAATAGGAGGCTTATGTGTTGGTGTGTTGCATTTTTTGTTTGTGGAGGGGGGGGGGGGGGGGGTGTGTGTGGGCGCACTTTTTGGTGTTTTTTAATTTTTATTTTGAAAATAATTATGTTTTTGAATTTAGAAAATTTGGGTAATGTTTATCAGTGCTTTTATAAAATTTTATGAAAGTTTTAATTTTTATCTTAAATTACATTAAATTAAAGTGAATCAATGATTTTTTTTAAATGATATAGAAAATTGGTCAATTTTATTTTGGGAAATGTTACTTTTTGAATTTTCATTTTGTGATTATTTTTTAAAAAAATTTATTAATAAAAACTAATTTTTGAAAAATATTCAATTTTTATTATATTATTTGAATTTTTGTAATTTTTTTATTTTTTTCTTATTTTTCAAATTTTTATGATTTTATTTTGAAATATTTTTGTGATTTTCATTTTTTTCTTTTATTTTCAATTTTTTGGTTTATTTTGAAAATTTACTTTTTAAATTTTGATAATGTTGAAAATTTTGTTTTTGAATTTTTAAATTTTCAATTATGTTAATTTTAATTTCAATTCATTTAATGATTTTTTATGAATTTTATTTTATTTATGAAAAGTTTTGAAATTTTTTATGATTTTATTATTTTTTTCATTTTATTATAGGATGAACCCCATCTCTATCTGAAAGTGAACTTCATAATTAAATGATCTCTCTATAAGATAAAAAAAAGTCATCCAAAGGTAGTGAAAGTGAGTGAAGTGTATCAAAGAAAGACCAACAAGAAGACCTACGTCTCTAAGGTCAAAAGGTTGTTTAAGGCATTTTTGACCTATAGGAACCCAACTTAAGCTTCAACATCTTGGCCTCAAACAACTCAATCAAATATTAAAGAATTAAGATCAAGCATATGAAAGTACAAGGAGTTAAGAAGTGGTTCAATTTCTAATTGGTATAGGTCACAATACTAGTATTCTAAGTAAAGCCACTAGGAAACTCTAAGGCCAAACCCTAAGTTTTAAAAAGAGAAAGAGAAAGAGAAATACATCACTCAAAATTGAATTCAACAATCCTCCTGAGCCTCCTCAGTAATGGTCATGAATGCTTTTGGATGGGGGGCATATGCTCCTAAGGGGGATTAACTCCCTCATCCCTGCTGTCAGGCTAACCATCTCCTTCTGCTACCCATTTCTCATCTCTTGCTGACACAGTCGAAACCTTGTTTAAGTTTAATTGATTTGAAACATCTACATCATTAAAATACCTAGGCAGATATAAGCCAAATAAAGAAAGCCATCAATGGCAAGGGCACACCTAATACCTAAAACCATCAACTCCTCCGAGACTATCAACTTTTGTGGTTGGGATTTGTATAAAAACGGAGGAACCCATATGCTAGGATGAAGTTTTTGGCCTTCGGGGGAGCCAATTACCGCGATGATAAGTTGAACATGCTTTTGATTGCATCGACCAAGTTGGCATCTTTCAGGTCGTTCTGAAACAACCCACCTAACCTAAAGGAATGATTATACTTCTCTCTATCACCGCCTTCTTCTTTTGCCTCTCACAATATTTTCTGACCTCTTTAAAGAGTATTTCTCAAATCAAGACCTCATTCAAAATATTAGTTTGCTACTTTATAACCTTATCCATCGTGGGTTCTCACGGATTGAGAAGTAACAAAAAAAGAAAAGGGATCAGATGTTCATGTATAACAAGGAGGGATCGAACAAGTTGGACAAGCTCAAAAAGACATATTCAACCGATTTACAACAATCAATAGCACAAAAATCAATGGAGTATTAATCATTGGAATCATTTAATGATAATTAACCATATGTATTTAATTATCTTATTCTTATCGCAACATGACATAATAATATATGAGAGAATCAAGAAATTAAAAATATATATAATCAAAATATTTTTAACTAGATTTTTAGTGGATTGAACGACTCAGAGCGAAGCATGTATCACCAGATACGGGTATATGAGAATAAACAAAGATATCTAAAGGCTGACCAAATTAGAGCCTAGATATTGGTTGAGTGAATAACCAAGGGTCAACAGACCTAGATGACGATCGAACATCGAGCGGACGAACAAGGGTAAACTGGCTGAACTAGAGTCCAAATTTAGATCGAGCAGACCAACAAGGGTAAGCGGATCTAGAGGCTGAACGAACCAGAGACTGACCGACCCAAAGACCACTCAGGCTAAGTTCAACCAATAAGAGGACGATCCGTCAAGTACTCAATGACCGTACAACATAAAACCAATCAATTGGGTTGACCAATCAATTGGGTTGACCAAGCAATAAGGGTCAGAAGTGTAATTGTTATTTCACACTGTTCCTAGCCCTACGTAAATAGAGGAGCAATAAATGTAACAAAGGTTGATGAAATCATATACTAAAATATCTCATCTCTCATATCTTTCTATGTGATTATATAAGTATAATTTAGATAAAATTGCTATGAAAAATCAGATAATATTATTCAAAGTTGAAGGATGGCTGGGTTGACCATGTCTTTCATCTAAAATTAAATGAATGGGCTTATAAAAATTTGGTTCACCTACTTCTCTAATTGGCCTCATTCATTGTGTTTATTATTCAACAATTATGACCTCTTACTGAAACTGTTTATTAAAAAAAGAGTCAATTATGCACACATATTAAATCTTCTAAATTAGGGATATTTACATAAATACCAATAATTCTTATGTATTTACATATCTACCGCCTAAAAACTTATATTTACACTCATACCGCTCAAATCTTTAACATTGCATAAAACATATCACCAGAGATTTCATAAATGTAAATATCAAGTATTGAGTGTTAGAAATCATTACTATCTTTTTGAACATGAAATACTTATTTTGTAGGGAAATTTATATAAATAGCACACATTTTTTATGGATTTATGTATGCCACATCTAAACTTCTATATTTACACATATAACATTTTACTTATGTATGAACATGTTGATTTGGCCAAATTTTTCTGTCAGGAGTCCGGACGTGCGGATAACGGTCGCGATGCAGCGGAGGATCGAACCCCCACTGTATCGCTACATCGCGACCGTTGTCCGCACGTCTAGATCAGGACAGAGAAATCGCTCGTTGATTTGACTAATAAAAAATGATAATTAATACTATTTTTTATGTGATATGAAAGAATTTAGTGTTATGCATGCAAATATGACAGTTTTGGTGTGAGATACATAAATATATCAAAAGTGTATTCTATCTTTGCAAATACCCTTTCATTTGTACATTTATGACACTAAAATGTCATAAATTGAAATATAAAAAAATTTTGGTGTCATATGTAAATACAAATTTTTTTTCCTTCTTTGAAAGCTAATCAATTAATAATTGGTCAATAAAAGTTTTAGGAAAAACAGTAAAATAATCAATTGTTCGCTTAAACAATTATTATAACATACCGTTGAGTAGAATTGTCAACCCAATCTAATTAACTATAAAGTTTCGTTTGAAAGGGTTTCGCCGTTTGGCGAAGTTACATCAAAAATCATGGATGGCACTGACATTATCATCTGAGTTCTAAAACGGTAAAAATTCACGTTTCGGTGCAATGATTTTGGGAGGCGTCGGGAGACGCTGGTCTACCAAACAAAAACAAATCTGACGCATTGGCATTTAGAGTAGAACTTGAATGTCTTATGAAACAAAACCTAAACTAAATTAGCTTTATTCAAAGTGAATTCCCTCCCTTTAGCGAATGCTATACATGTGTGATCGACCTGCAACAAAGTTTCAAGACAATAAGTTTTGTGTTCGTTTTCGATCATGATATTTGTTAGTATATTTTCGCACTTGTAATTGATTTTGGATCTTAGTGTAGGACCTTAAAGTTAGTCTCACAGAGTTGATTTCAAGTCATACGTTGATGGGCTCAAATTGACTCGAGTTCGGCCTGTAATATTTTTCTAATTTATAGAAATTATATATAGTACTGAGTATTATTGATTATAATTCGTGACAAACCAATTTCGAGCTGAGTTCCAACTAGAATGGACCCAAATAATTCAATTTGAGCCTTGAGTCAGTTTGTTTCACTTCTGAGCCGAATTGATCGGATTCCTACCTGAAACTGATCCAAATAACTCAATTTGAGTCGGCTCATTTCGATTTAGCATGATCGAGCTCAATTCAATTTGGAGCCGGACTAAACTTGATTCAATTTTGAACTAACTTGGCTAGAAATCAAATATAACGTGCCATGAGCCTATTTTGAGCAAACCAAACTCAACTTTACGTATTTGTTTTATTTATATTACTATTTTTATGACACATGACAATTTTATTATTCATGATGAGAAGTTACAATTGCTTTCATTTATTGCTGCACATATCCCTACATTTAAGTTTAATCTATAACTATAGTATTTACTTTTCCGAAATGTTACTCATATTAATTACAATATATACATATACAATCTAAAGACCTGCCATCCCATTTGGCTAGAGAAAATAATAATAATCTAATACATTTATTTGACGTAAAATGCGATCAAAATATAGTTCTTAAATTGAAAGTTAATAACACAATCGGGTCTTAAAATACTGTATAACTTATTTAAAAAAATGAAGTTGAGTACAAATTAAACATGTACAAGGACTTACATGGGACTCGATGGCTTGTTAATGAGCGTGAATGAAACATGTGGTGAGCTAAGAGTGCATTTGTTTCGTCTTTTTAACCCGCTTTTGGAATTGAGTTGGTTAGGCTTGTCCTGACCGCATTTAAAACCAGTGACACAAAATTGATGAAGGTACCCGACTACACGTCATTGATGACATCTCGCGTTTACGGTCAATTCTCTATTTTACACCCGTGAATGTTTGGCTGCAACGAATCAAATTAAAGAACAGAAGCAGGAGCAAATCAAGGAATGGTAAACAAGTAACTTGCTGGAATTATGGCAAAACTAGCCACATAGAAAGGAACTGCAGGAATCCTAAGAAAAAGGAAAATGACAGTGTGAATGTGGTAACTGAAGAATCACATGATGCACTACTGCTGACAATTCATAGTTTTGTTAATGACTGAATACTGGATTCAGAAGCTTCTTTCCATACAACTTTCCATCGGGATTTGATGCAGAACTATGTTGCAAGTGACTTTGGGAAAATATATCTGACAGATGGAGAAGCTCTGAACATGGTAGGAATGGGAGATATTGACATTATACTTCCAAATAAGAACAAGTGGACTCTGCAAAAGGTCAGATACATTTCTGAACTGAAGAAGAACCTCATTTTTGTTAGACAGCTTGATGAATGTGGACATTCAATAGTTTTCTCATATAACACCTGAAAGGTAACACCTGGAAGATTACTAAAGGAACATTGGTACTGGCTCAGGGTAAGAAAATATGTATGTTATATATGACTAGATACTACTATTGCAGAGAACACAATAGAGTTGTGGCATTGCATACTTGGCCACATGAGTTAGAGAGGTATGAAAGAACTTCAGTCCAGAGGTAAGCTACCGGAATTGAAGTCAGTTGATCTTAACATCCGTGAGAGCTGCATTATGGGGAAGCAGAGAAAAATCAGTTTCTTAAAAGGTGGCATGACGCCAAAAGTAGAAAAGCTGGATCTTGTACACACAGATGTGTGGGGACCTCTCCAGTGACATCTCTTGGAGGCTCTCATTACTACGTCACATTCAGTGATGATCATAACAAAAATATATGAGTTTATTTCTTGAAGTATAAATCTGATGTATTCAGTGTGTTCAATACTTGGAAGGCCATGGTTGAGACAGAGACATGCTTAAAACTGAAATGTCTGAGGTCTGATAATGGTGGTGAGTATATTGATGGTGGGTTCAAGGAGCACTGTGCAGCTCAGGGAATCAGGATGGAGAAGGGCGTTCCAGGAACATCACAACAAAATGGTGTTGCAGAGCGCATAAATAAGACCATTATTGAGCAGGCTAGAAGCATGAGATTGCACGCCGGACTACGACCTACTTTCTGGGCAAAAGCAGTCAGTATTGCAATTTATTTGATCAATAGGGAGCCATCTGTTCCATTAAACTGTGAATTACCTGAAGAAGTCTGAAGTGAGAAAGAGGTAAAATTTTCTCATCTTAAGACTTGTGGTCGTCTTTCTTATATTCTCATTAATTCTGATGTTTGAAGTAAGCTTGAGGCTAAGTCAGAGAGGTGTTATTTCATTGGCTATGGAAATGCGGCATTTGAATATCATTTCTGGGATGATCAGGCTTGGAAGACCATAAGGATTAGGAACAAGATTTTCAATGAGAATGTTATGTACAAAGACAAGTCCAGTAGAGTTTCTGAAACAACATTTAAGGAATCTGAATTGGTAAAGTTTGATGATTTACCAGAGGTCACGGTGCATGACAGAGATGCAGGTGATGAGGAGAGTGGATCCGGGGCATCCACTCCTATTGTTCCACAGTCAGTTTTATAGCAGTCTACCCCTATAGTTGTAGTTCGCAGGTCAGAAAGAGCTAGACGTTCTCCACAGCGTTATTCTCCAACTTTGAACTATATTCTGCTAACAGATGGTGGAGATCCTCCGAGTTACGAAGAAATCTTGCAAGATGAAAATTCGAGCACGTGGGAGCTTGCCATGAAGGAGGAGATGGATTCTCTGCTTGAAAATCAGACTTGGGAGTTAGCAGATCTTCCATCTGGGAAAAGACATTACACAAAAAGTGGGTGTACCGGGTGAAAATTGAGCATGATGGTAGTAAAAGGTACAAGACTAGGCTTGTTGTAAAGGATTTTTAGCAGAAGTACAATATTGATTATTCTTTTCTCTCCTTTGGTGAAGCTTACAACCATCAGAATGGTACTGTCTATGGTGGTTACTGAAGATCTCTTCCTTGAGCAGTTAGAAGTGAAGACAACTTTTCTTCATGACTATCTTGAAGAAGACTTCTACATGAACCAACCTGAAGGGTTCGTGGTACAGGGAAATACAATGAAAGGAAGAGCCAGTTTGCAGATTAAAGAAGAGCTTGTATGGCCTGAAGCAAGCTTCTAGACAGTGGTACTATAAATTTGATAATTTTATGCACAGTGCAGGGTACAACAGATGTCAGACAGATCACTGTTGTTATATCAGGTATTTTGACAATTCTTATATCATCCTACTGCTGTATGTGGATGATATGCTTATTGCAGGTGCTAGTATTGAGGAGATCAATAATCTGAAGGAGCAGATGTCAGAGCACTTTGCAATGAAGGATTTGGGAACTGCAAAGCAAATTCTTGGTAAGAGAATTATTAGAGATAGAGTCAGAGGCATGTTGAGACTCTCAGGCTAAGTATGTGAAAAAGGTACTTAGTAGGTTCAACATAGATAAGGCCAAACTAGTTGGCACACCCTAAGGAAGTCACTTCAGACTCG
>NW_018165132.1:371294-390676 GCF_001263595.1 Phalaenopsis equestris | reverse complement strand
CAAGAACAGCCACCTGTGGCTAATTTTCCTGTAATTTTGTCACTGTTCCAGTCTTCATCTTCGCTGCTGCTGCTATCCAACCCTCCACCTTTGTTGCCACTACTGTTCCAGCTCTCCACCTTTTCTGCAGCTGCTGTTCCAGTTCTCTATCCTTGCTGCCATTGCTGTTCCAGCCTTTCTGCTTGGATGCTGCAGCCTAGAAGCCCCTCTAATCACTGTTTTCCATGCTGTCAGCCCACTTAACACTACGCTGCAGTCTAGGACAGCAAATATCTGCTGTTTCCCTGTTGCACGTCTGCTCCATCTCCCACCTTTCCAGCCCCCAAACAACCACCACCACAACCCTAGATTCGCCCTAGTTGCCTGCTGCGTGTCGTGTCTGTTATTATTTATCATTTTGGTATGTCTGGTTGTAAGCCCTATTTGTTTTCAATGATAATATTTTCTTTCCTTATTATCATTTGGTTCTTTGGTATCATTTGGAATTAGAGGTAGCCTAACCCTACTCTTGTCCTAGGGTTACCTCAATCTTCCACTATTTAACCCAAAAATTTTTCTTTCCCACCCTAAATTACCTCATACACTTTCTTCTACCTACTCAGCCTAAATCTTAACCACGCCACTGAAGAGTCAATATGCGCAGACCTTGTCGCGAGGAAATGATTCAATACTGCTTATGAGAAATCCACAAAGAGAAGTTCAAAAACTTACCATCGAAGAGGTGCAATGTGAATTCATCCAATTGCAACATATGTTTACCTTCTTCGAGAGGAGGCAATCTAGAAAGGTCACCCGCAGCCACAATGGTGATTTGCTAGGCCGAAAGAATGCAATAAATTCTTTCCACCAGACAAACTCTAGAGATGAACCACTGTTTCGAAGATATTTCCTGAAATATTATAAAAGTCAATCTTGAAGTCAATGTTGATTTGCCATATTTTGGACGCTACTTGGATCTAAATGAGTTTATCGAGTGGCTCTAGAATGTGGAACGCGTTTTTGAGTACTAGGAAGTCCCACTGGACAAAATGCTGAAATTAATATGACTACTTGGATCTAAACGAGTTTATCGAGTGGCTCTAGAATGTGGAACGTGTTTTTGAGTACCAGGAAGTCCCACTGGACAAAATGCTGAAATTAATATCTAGAAAGTTAAAGATTAGTACATCTTTGTTGTGGGAGAACTTGAAGATTCTTCGACAACAAGGAGGGAAGAGTAAAATTACTATATGGTCCAAGATGAAACGAGAGATGCAGCATCGGTACCTACTGGTTTATTACAGATATGATATTCCTCGGCTTTAAAAGTAGAGAGACAATATTATCAGATGACAGCCACATCTTACAGACATAGTTAAACTAATTCAGAGTGGAGAATACGTTGAGCCAACCAACATTCCCAAATCTATCATGGTCAAAAAGTGCGTCAAGTGCCAATATTTTGGGCATAGTACATCAGATTGCCCAAACGAGAGCACAGTCTATTTCATTGAGTAGAGAGCAATTGAAGAAATAAACAATGACACAATAAACACGGAAGAAAGTGAGGACACAAAGGAGTATCGACTACTAACTAATGAGGGAGAGATGCATGTAATACGAGCTTAGCTAATGAGAGATACCCCAATGAGGTTAACAATAGTTGTTCTAGAAGAAAGTAAGACCAAGGTAATGAGCGTTCATGTAGAGTATGAGATTGTGATTCTTCAAACTAACTTTTTGTAGGCGTTGAGAGTAACATCAACATAACTGATATGAAATGTTCAAAAGGGCCATGAGTTTGTAGAGTTGGTATCAGACATAAGGCAACCTCATATAAGATAATTTCATAATTTTCAAATATATAACCTACCTCTTGAGTTGCCCATACTGAAGGAGGTCCAACATATCAGAGATGAGAAGCTTTTGAGCTACTTCTGGAAGACCATATGGGGTCATTTGGGTGTTAAATGCAGTTTAGTAGTGCATTCACTGATTCATGGTTAGACAGGAGAGATAACCCGTAGTGTTGAAAATTGCCTGAGGAGCTTTGCAGGAAAGAACATCCAACAATGAGAGCTAGGCCCTTTTAGAAAAGAGGAGACATCACCCTAGTTGTTGCTATTAAGAATTGCCTAGTGTAGCACAAATTTTAGTCCAGAGTTAGTTTCTCCAGACTAATTTGTTTATCGAATGCACTTTGCCGAGTACAATGAGTGGAAGAGGCAAATTTCAAATTTAATGACTCGGGAGTTACTTTATGAAAATCTACATCGATATGCAACTTCAGTTATGATTGTGCTAAAAGAGCATGAATACTTATTATATTAGTATGTGTTTTAGAATGATGATGTTTGCATGGTTGGCTTACTAGGAGATTATGCCATTTCTGTTGTCTTCAATGTGGTCGACCTAACGCTATATTATGAGGAGATAGAACTTTCGAAAGATGAGGTCAAAGCTCACTTAGCCTCAGGAGATTAACACAGACATCATTTTCAACCTGAATCCGACACGGGCTCTTACAACCTGGACCAGATGCGGCATCCGGGTTGCACGAACTACGCAGAGCCTAACCAAGTGGTTCTTCTTTCGATTCTTTTCCAATTTTCAACACGTTTCCTTGTATCATTACTTTCTAGTCCTTCTCTACATATGTGTTTTATTAAGGTTTAGATTCTTAGCTTTTATCATATCTCCGTTTGGGACAACCACCAATGTCTCAAATTTTTTCGTCTAGGGCTGTATTCAAGGTTCGAGTGGTGCTCCGGTTGTATCTCGCTCCCGAGGTGGTGATTATATTCCTTCGACCTCTCCACATCTTATATCTCTTCTCATCGCTCTCTATCTCTCCATCCCTGTTACAGCTGCCCAGAACAGCATCCTGTGGCCGTTTTTCCTGCAGTTTTCACATTGTTCCAGCCTCCGCCTTTGCTGCCTCTGCTGTTCCAGCCCTCCAACTTCATTGCCGCTGTTGTTCCAGCCCTCTACCTTACCGATTGGCTGCTGCCGCCCAGAAACCCCTCAAGTCGCTGTTTTCCATGCTGCCAGCCCACTTACCTTCATGCTGCTGTCCAGGACATCAAGTGCCTGCTGTTTCCCTGCTGTACCCACCCTTCTGCTTCATCTTCCTACCTTACCGCCACTTTTTCAAGCCCCTACTGCCACCACCACCACCACCACCACCCCCCTAGATTCCCCCTAGTTACGTGTTGTGTGTCATCTGTTTTGTTATTTCTTATTTCGGTGTGTTTGGCTGCAACTCCTATTTGTTTTCAGTAATAATATGTGCTTTTCCTGTTAGTGTTTGGTTAACTCGGGCATCAAAACTGCTTCTTTGAAGTCTTGTGTTGATCTTGCTCGCATCTTTCTTTCAATGTCCTTATATTTTTCTTCCCTTGAGCTCTCGGTTTAGTAGGATGAAGATGGAGAGGGATCAACCCTGCTAAGTTTGGAGGAAGGTAACTTTGGCTGTTGGGTGGAAGAGAGATTGCCTAATGGCTTAAATGCAGTGAGTGAGAGAGGTGAGACAATTAGACACGGTTAGTTAACCTTGATTCAAATTTTACTTTAATTCAAAACATGTACAAAATTGTCTCTTTTTTATTCAAGAGAAAATACATGAACTATTATTACCTTCGTACTATAGTATCTATTTACGAAACCATATCCATTATTGAATATATATTGAACTTGCTTTCTTCCTTCATCTGGCTTCTTCCATCTTCCTTGTAGGTTTTTGAGCATGTGGTCGACTTCTCCCTTTTTCCATGGATCCATGGCTCACCTTTCTTATTTGATTTTTCTTCTAGTATTTTTCTCTAAAATTTGTAATCTCCTTTGATCCTTGCATGGGTGGCTAACCAAGGGACTGTTAAGTTAATAATAAAGAGTAGATACACGAGAATTAGAAACCAAAAATATCAAATACACGAACACATGCACACTAAAAATTTATATGGTTCAGTGAGATTTATCTATGTCCACTGTCACACAGAGATCGAATAATCAACTAAGCTTCAAAAGGATGCATGGAGATATTACTTTTTCTAGTAATAATGAGAGAGATATCATTTTGTCTATACCACCGACTGAGAGAAAGTGCAGCCATTGACTACGGAGATAAAAGCTAGATACATAGAAGGTGGTGATCTTTTTGCTATTACTAATTTCTTTGTTGCAGGAATCCAATAGATGAAATTGAAACAATGAACTTTTTTGTTTGAGGAGTAGAACATCTTGAACTCGAAAGATTGAAAACTCTCTACTTTTCTCTATGCTGGCACCCCCTCATCTCTCTCTCTCTCTCTCTCCATTTACTTGTAATTGTGGGATGCCCTGCAACTTATGCAACGAACTATTTATGTGGTACTTTGATAGGGTATGTAGCAAGCTTGTACATGTTAGGTAGATGGTAGATAATATAGCTGTAGATGTTTGGTAGAGTGGGATAGATAATTAACTTGTAGTGGTTAGGTAGAGCTTGATATATAAGAAACATGCAGTGGAAATGTAGATAAATTTATCTGGATACCTCAACACAGGTTTCCAAATTTAAAACCTTGCTTGATTGAAGTCATGTAGATGCCCTCCTGAGTTCAAAATGTCGTTGGCTTGGTCATCTTCTTGATTGTTGTGAAGTTGACTTGATATTGCATTGTATCTGGAATTTACTTGCTTGTCTTATTGTATCATTGGCTTGATTTGGCTTCTTTTCTTTGCTTTTGTGCTCCTCTTTTGGACATGCTGAAGGCTGATAAGTGCCTACCGAAGCATGACATGCCAATGATCTTGAGCCTCTCAAATCCTCCTGGAACATTTGACATACCCTTATGGCTTAGGGCTGTGCTAAATTAGATGACCACAACCCATAATTTTATCCATAATGCTTTTATTTGCTTAGAAAATGCTGAGATGGTGATACTGAAAGATATATTTGCCAAGCTATGGCTAGCTTATTTTGTTATAATACTGAAAATAGGATTTCTTTTGCAGGATCTCGCATTCCAAAAACTTATATTTATAACAATGCTTGCATGGGAGCAACCTTATAGTGAAGCTGATGGCTCACAATATCCTTCAGAGAAGTTTTCTCTACAGGTTTGTGTTATCATATGGTACTTTGACTTGAACATGCATGACCATGTAGTTTACCCTATTGTAGGCCTGTAAGCCCCAAAGTGTCATGGGTTAAACATGGATAACTATTGTGAGAAGCCATTTCGAGTTCGTGATTCTTTTTTAGTAATAATCAATCAATAATTTGCTTGTTTAAGAATTATCCATTGTTGAAAAACATCTGGTTTTCAGTGTCCAAAAGAATTATGATAAAAAAGTATGACAAATTAGCAAGCACTTAACGAAGAACTTGGAAGGAAAATGAAGATTTACTGAAAATGTACATATCTAAACTTCACGAAGTGCTTTTTTATTAAATAAAAAGGGATTCAGGCAAATATTGGAAATAGATGTATGAAAAAGTTTTTAGTTGCAATGTATGAGGACAGATGAAAAAAAAGCGTATAAATATGATCATGGAAGTCATAATAGATAGACACTTTAAATGGACTTCACATAAGAATATATTTTGTTTTTTATTTTTTTGAATCTTACCAATCTTTCGATGTCCTATCTGACCTTTACACACCCCAGGGCTGAAGAGCAAGTTTATAGTTAATAGCATCTGGTTTTAGTTTCCTTTATTTTGAATACATGCTTAATATTTAACAATTCATTCGAAATTCATTTACATTTATGAATTATTCTTCCCTTTACGATTCCAAGTAGCATTCTGCATTCCCAAACATAATTTTTGCCTCTAATATTTAAATCTGATGGTTTGATTATTATTTATACAATGAACAATCAAACACTTAAAATAATCTGGTTTTTTATCCAAAAATAATTTTTAAAATATTATAGAATTGTGTTCTTTAAACATATCTATTCCAAAGTCATGTTAAGAGCAGTTCTTGATAGATTAATTGCAATTGAGCAATACCTGCCAATTATTGATTTGTTAACAGTCCATTTGCAGAAGTCCTTTAATACTTATTGTAAACTATTTATCCTTTACTGAATGTCTCTTTCGATGATTATATATGATAGTTTGAGGCTTATTGTTTACTATATATTCATAATTCTAATATAATAATTTTTATGAACATATTTGCTAAAGATCCATTTTTTGTTACTAAGTAGCTGCATGATTAGCTTACTTACACTTAGCAAATGTTATTGAAATGGATTGAATTTCTTTTAGTTAAGAATTAGAAGCCAACATAAAACACAGATTTATGAGTGTATTGAGATTGAATAATCTATCATTAATATTTTTTTCTGAATATTTTTGTGCAATTAAATAAATATGGGAAATAAGATACTAGACTTGAATTTGGGACTCAATATTTGGAACTTTCATATATAATGGCTTCTTAAAGTTTCACACGATTAAAAAAAATCAATACTAAATTACATAAAAGTAAATAACATTACAAGTATTTAAGTACATATAAAAAAATCATCAAATTCACAATGCAAAAAAAATAGTTTTTATTCATCTCTGATTTAAAATTTGGTTTTCTTATCTATTATAAAGAAATATTTTTATTGTAAAAAAAATTTGGTTATACTGAAAGGTTAAAGATTTCAACCTTAATTTCATCATAGGTAATTGTTTTTCTTCTGAAATCCTTACTACTATCAAAACATACATGGTATTTTATTTAGTCCATTAGGGAATTCCAGTCTAATTTATATTCTTTAATGAGTTTATTTAAATTCATTGTTTTTTATTTAAATAATTTCTTTGTGCGTTTAATTCCTTCATTTGTGTTTCTAGGAAGCAATCAAGGCAAGTCCATTAACCTAAGAAGCAATCCAAGCCCTCCATTGATAATAACAATTTTCTTATCTCTATTTTATAATAATCCTTCAGCTTTTAAATCTTTGTGCTTCAATCATTAACCAAGAAGATACCACAAGTTGCTCTTATCTGATCTTACCTTGAATATTTCTTCGTTTCCCAATCCAACTCTAATAGCTCGTTCTCTCTCAAAGCAAGCATTTGCTATTTATAATATATTTTAAGCATTTTTTGCTTTAATTATTTAAAAATTCGGGCAAGAACATATATAGATAGATTATTTATTTATTTTTTGCACATATAGATAAAATTTTTCTCTCATATTTATGATCCTGTTTTTTTTTTTAAATAGGATTAGAGAATGTTCATTCATCTATTGTATGAAAATAATGCTATTTTAAATTATTATTATTATTATTTATTTTGAGTGCGTCTGTTCAATCGTATATTTTTTACACTTTGCCTATTGCTTGGTCTAATTGTTCATTATGACTGCAATTTTGTTTATTCTTGTGAGAAACAGCTATTATTGTATGAAGGAATCATTGTTAAATGATATATCCTATTTTATATTCTATTTAATAGATAACTGTGTTGCCAAAATGTCTGCTAGATGTTGAGATTTTACAAGGTTTGGACTGATCATTGTTGTATAGATAAGAACGAGAGATCGTCATTTAAGTTGAATGCATTTTCCTTTTATTTTTTGATATAAGTTTTTTTTTTCTTTGATAACCTTAGTATTATTTATTTTTTAAATATTTTGTAATTACTAAGATCGAATATTGATTAGATGAACTTTTGTTCTTTTAAAATTATGCATAATACACACTTTTTTTACTGGTAAGCCATGCATGACCATTTTAGGCACCACTTCATTTTCCAGGTTCACTGTTATGTTGAGTCAATGTATACTTTACAGTGTTGGAGTTTTCTATTAGTTCAAAACCGACAGTTTTCAAAATCTTAAGGCATCATGATTGAAGATATGGCAAATTGCCGACTGCTATACACGAGTAATTTTGAAGGAAAATGATGATTTACTGAGAATGTGCATATCTAACCTGCAAGAAGATAATTCTTATTAAATATAGATGGGATGCAAATAATATTTTGTAACCTGCATGAAAGAATATTACTTGCAAAATTAGAGCAGAATGTTATTCTATATTATCTATTAGATGGGTACTTTTAGCTGAATTTTACATATTGAAATAGGATGCAGTTTTGATTCTTTTGCATCTTACCACTCTTTTGATTTGTTGCCTGAGCGTAACACACTTCTGAGCTAAAGAACGAATTTTGAGCTAAAAAAACATTTAAGAGATTTATCACTTATACAAGCACGCGCTGATAATCATCATGAACTAAACTCTCCCTGTGACCCATGAAAGTTCATATTTGTGATTATAAAGTTTTGTTTGTAATTTTTTATAATAGTAGCCTTAGTTTTATTGTTGATCGGTTGCTTTGGGTGGTCATTTTAATTGCTGCAACTTGCAAATTCAACCATTTTCTATATGTTTATTTTGTAGAAAAGATTAGTTGGTGAAAATGCATTTGTTCGAATTGCTCCAGTAGTTGCTGGAGTAGCTGATGCATCAACGACCCATTATTTGTTTAGAGCTCTTGCTGGAGATGAGCATGGGATCAGCTGGAGCTTGTGGACAAGATTTATTGCTGAACTTATCAAGTATGTATGGATTATGCAATCACAGCTTGTCACACTTTAAACATCTAATTCTATAGTATTATAGTGTGCCTTTTTTGTGGTCAAAGTTGTGCGGGACATAAATTTTAGGGAATATTAAGATACTTGACCAAACACTATTACCAAGGGAGTTCGATCAGTGAAACAAGATATGTACATTGATGATTTCCTTTTATGTGCCTTTTTTGTGGTCAAAGATGTGCGGGACATAAATTTTAGGGAATATTAAGGTACTTGACCAAAC
Organism: Phalaenopsis equestris; assembly: GCF_001263595.1. Classification (NCBI taxonomy): domain Eukaryota; kingdom Viridiplantae; phylum Streptophyta; class Magnoliopsida; order Asparagales; family Orchidaceae; genus Phalaenopsis; species Phalaenopsis equestris. Next base: position 381,877 of record NW_018165132.1, on the reverse strand, counting down.
ACTGTTACCAAGGGAGTCCGATTAGTGAAACAAGATATGTACATTGATGATTTCCTTTTTTAATATAACAACAATTGCGTGGGAGTCAAGCATTGGAACTTTCTGTAGAAAGAACCGGTGGAGCCAGATGTGTTGGGAGGCCCGGGGATTTAAGACTAAACAGAGGAGAAATAGGATTTAAGTTTCTTCAGGATTGTCATTTTGGTTGTTTCACAGGAGTTAGGTTAAATCCTGATTAACCTTGCTCAAACTTTGCTTTTAAACAATCTATCATCTCTTTCTTTCTTTCTTTGTAACTGCCTCATTCTTTCTCCCCCCCTTTTTTGTCTCTTCCATTCTCCCTCTAAACAGAGAGAACTGAGAAGAGGGAGAAAAAAAAGAAATGAATGAAGAAAAAAAGAATAAAAGAAAAGAAGAAAGAAAAAAGAAGATAAATAAGAAAATGTTATGTATTAAATCTCTTTGGCTTACTAGACATTCATCATCGTTTTGTTGACATAAATTCACATGCAAAGATGTAATGCAAAGTCAGTCAGTCATCCCAATGTAGTACTTGTGCACGTCATTTTGGCATGGAGTGGGAAATTATACATTGTTCTTCATAATTTTGATGTGCAAGTGACCAGTACAACTTTTTTTGACGTGGTAGAAAAAAATATATGTACCTCTCTTAGCGTGATGGGAGTTGAAAACTTGTGCCGCTAATAATAGGTACTTGTATTTGCTTTTCTTGACGTGGCAGGAAAAATCAAATTGTATAGTTTTTTTTGTAAGATCAAGATTTATGTCTTTTTTGGTGTGGTGGTGTGGTAGACCTAGTCTCATTGCTCTAAATATCAGCCACATACACTTTTCTTGGCATGATGGGCATGCCTAAAGTTATTGCAAATGATCCCTTTGCAAAGAAGACGTTGATAAGCTGTCAGAATTTTTGTAACATAATTTAAGCTTACCGCCAAAAAAAGAAATAACCCGCAGTACTGTAGCTGCTACAATATCACAAAAATATATTTCGTGGAAGACGACAAAATAATCTCATTTTCCCTTCATATTACTTTCTTTCATATTATTCTTCATTTGTTTTTAATCATTTTCTATATATTTGTTGTATTAGGGTTTGAAATTCAGTTTTGGCTAGATTTTTGTCACCTATATATGTGCTGTATTAGGGTTTGAAATTCAGTTTTGGCTTAGATTTTTGTGAGGATAGTCGTCGACATCTAGGTTTTCCCTTCTAGGGCTGCATCTGATGACGAGTTGTGCTCCGGTTGTATTCATCCGAGTTAGTAACGTTCTCCAAGGGTTCGAGTGGTGCTCCTGCTGTAGCTCGATCCTGCGGGGATATTTATTCAATTCAACTCCTCTAAAACCCCTTTCCAGCCATTCCCCTTGCTGTCGTGGCCCCCAGACAGTCCTCCCATAGTTGTCTCACTGCCCCCAGACAATCCTCCGTTAGCTGTCTCACAGCTCACCACCATTCCCTTCGCCACCGACATCACTATATTCGTTGCAGCTACCCGACAAACACCCTCTTTGCTATTTTCCTGCAATCGCCTACCACTTAACTCCCTTCCATTTTGCTGCCATCCTTCGTTTTCGCCATCCAACAACAAAACAACCCCTTTTCTGCCACCTCTATGCTGTTCCATCTTTTTCAAGCTAGCTCCCTGCCACGTAATCGTTGCCCTAGCCCATTCAACCCCCACACTGTAGTTCATAGCCCCAACCTTCTACCTGCAGCCGACCAACATTTCCTTCCCCTTCCCTTCTCAGTGCACCCACGACCAACTCGCAACCTCTTTCACCGGTAACCACTCTTGGGATCTGCTTTAATTGAGTTTGTTAGTATTGTGTGTTTGCTGTATTTCCTTTTCATTGTGATATTGTAACTACTTATTTGCTCCAAATAATAATATTTATTTTTTCGTTGTTGTTTGGGTTCACTCTGCTATCATTTGGTATCAGAGCTAGCTTAACCTCAATCCCCCTCTACCAAAAACTTTTCATTCCTATTTCCCAAACCATAGCCAAATTTTGACCTTGCCCTAATTTGTCCTTGTTGATTTACAAAATTAGCAACCTTAAATCAATTTTTTTTCACCCTCTTTCACCTTATAACTCTAAACCTTAGCAATGCCACCAAGAAGATACATTACCCGAGCCTACTCCGGAAAAGATACAACAAGAGATTCGCTGACTTCAACGGAGGCTTGTAGACATAGAGATGAAACCCAGTGGGAGATTACCCGCGATCGTGATTTGGAGAATCGAAGGGGAGAAGGGGGAATCTAAAGAAGCAAGAGATACAACGCTAGTTCCACTAACTTACACGTTCAGATCCTAGCTTCAGAAGTGGAGAGATCATATCACCGAGCGACCACAACATCTTACAGACAGAGTTCAACCTTAGGATCTTACAACTAGAGTACACTCAGAATAACACTCAAGACGATCTCTTCAGAGGAAAAACTAATTCAGTGTGGAGAACAGGTGGAACCAATCCACATCAATAAATCTATCACAACCAAAAAATGTTGCAAGTGCTATAGATTTTTGCGTGGTGATCAAAATACACAACCATGGGGTGATCTGTTTCACTGAGCAGGACGTTCTTGAAAAATTGGGTAATAACACTGTAGGCACTGAAGGTGGTGAGGACACTAAAGGAGAGGACCAAGAAGGAAAATGAGACCCTTTTGCATATAGTTCCAGCTAAGCCAATGGGAGAGACTCTAACCTGCTTCACAGCAAGTGTCTAAGACAGTCTTGAGTTCGAGAAACTGACACCAGAGTCATGACAATCCCAGATAAGAAAAATCTAAACTCAGATCTATAGACTCATTCTCGAGTTGCACTACACATCAGAAATGAGACCTTTTTATGATATGAATGGAGGATTACATGGAATTATTCAGATGTTAGATTCATTTCACTATAGTACCTATCTTAAGATGTCTAGACAAGAGGGGTGAACCCTAGCCTTGAAATTTGACTTAAAAGCTTGACGAGGAAGGAAAGCTTCTATGAGATCCAAGTTCTATCAGTAGAAACAAGGTTTCACTTAAGTGGTTGCTAGTGAGAATGGTGCAGCCTGCCACAGATTTTACCCTTGAGTTGATTTCTCCTCACATATTTGTTTATCAACTAAATTCTGCTAGTACGAGTAGTGGAAGAAGAATGTTTCAGACTTTAGGGTTAAAGAGTTACACTGCGAGAATCTACATCTATATGCAACTCCAGCTTATAATGTGCCAAGAGAGGATGCATATTTATTCTGTTAAGATGTGGTGTGGAATGACAACATTTACATGATTGATCTATCAGGGGATTACAATATATCCGTTACCATCAACGTGACAAACTTAACTCAATGCTACAAAGAATTAGAAGTTTTGATTAATGAAGTCAAAGCTCCCCCAATCCCGGGAGATTGACGCTGGAGCTTACTACAAAAAAGGAAATATCCCACGGTACTATAGCTGCTACAATATCTCGGATGCGGTACAACAATTGCTACAGTACCGTAAATATATTTCACAGGAGGCACCGAAATTGCCCCATTTTTTACCTTATGTTTTTTTTTATTATCTTTCATTCCTTTTTAGTCATTTCTTATATATGTGATGTAGTAGGATTTGGAATTCCGTTTTTTTTTACCTTATGTTTTTTAACTAAGTGGGTGGGAGAAAAAGCTAAGGAGATTGATTCCGTTTTAGCTTAGATTTCTATTAGGAAAGTCGGTGGTGTCCAGGTTTTCCCTTTTAGGGCTGTGTCTGACGACGTGTTGCTTTGGTTGTATCATGTCTGAGATGGTGACCTTCTCCAAGGGTTTGAGTGGTGCTCTGGCTGTTGCTCAATTCACACAGGAATATTTATCCCATTCAACTTCTCTGAAACCCCTTTCCAGCTATCCCCCTTGTTGTTGCAGCCCTTGGACAGCCCTCCCATAGCTGTCCCGCAGCCCATCACCCTTCCCTTCGTCGCCACCGTCATCATATTCGCTGCAGCCACCCGGTAAACACACTCCTCGCTGTTTTCCTGCAACTGTCTACCACCTAGTTCCCTCTCACCTTGCTGCCACCCCTCGCCGTCCCCTTCTAGCACCAAACTGACCCCTTTCCTGCCACCTCTCAGCTGCCCCAACCTCACTGAATCCCTTCCCCCACATCCTAGCTGCTGTTTCAGCTTTGCCGAGCCAGCTTCCTTCTACCTAATTGCTGCCCCAACCCTTAGAACCCCACACCACAGTTCACAGCCTCAACCTTCTCCCTGTAGCCGACCAACATTCCCATTTCCTTCCGTGCCAAATATAACTCATAATCAAAACTTGAATCGGACTTGCAAAAGGGTTTTGTGATGAAGCTTGCTTGTGAGAACAAATTTTCTAATTGTACTAAGAATTCTCTCAAATACTCAAAACCGTCAAGAACACATTTGGTGAATTAAACTTGGATGAAAATGAATTGAGAATGCTTCCCATTTATTAGAGGAATGATTATTTTGCGGGACCCAGTGAATAAAATATGCTAAAATCAGATCTTAAAGTCTTCACGGATGAATTTGAAAATTTTTTGCCCCAAGGACCATACAGTTGCTTTAAAAAAGATCATGCATTCATTTTAAACTCTTTTTTTGTGATCAAAATCATTATGTTTCATGATTTTTTGAAGCGGTCTGCCTTGCTTACAGGGCTGGGGTCATAAATCCCATTTTACAATTTCAATCTCTCATATTATGAATGTTGGGCTGGTTGTTGACAAAGATCCTTTGGTTATGTTCAGTGGACTATATACTCCAACTAAGTAAATCAGAGTCTCATACAATTTGGAGCAATAAAACTATATGATCTTGTTTGGGTTCATCTTCATACGTTGCCCCCCTCTCAATCCACTTTAAGCTAAAGCTGGTAAGTTTTCTCAATCTATACTTTGTTACTATTATAAGCTAAGTATTTAACGCTTACCAATGGCTTTAGTATAAAATTTTGTTTTTATAATTGAGAGTGATGATTAATTATAGGGGCTTATATTTTTGTAAAACTTGAAATGAGATCACGAGTCTTCGCAGAATGAGGGTGAAATCTATTTATAGTGTATCTTATTTAAAATCTATTGACTCCAACTCTTTCAGAGGAGCTGGGCATGAGTTTTTGGGGCCCACAACAACGTTTGGAGAAAAGTTGGTTTCTTTGTTGGCTTTTAGCATTAAAGGGCGTGTAAGCATATATGCTATGAAAGACTCATCTAGAAATGAATTGACTTGATGGAAAACCAAAAGGATAACGATCAATTGATTTTGAAAGCTTTGAAACAGGGACCTTACTGCATTAACAATTGCCTAAAAAAATCCAGTCTCCCATTCGATTTTCTTCCAGTTTAATATTCACATAACCGCTAAAGGAGCATCCAGTTATGTGTTAACTGCACTGAATAGCTTCTTTGTAGTGTTTCTTTTGTGTCTTTAAGAATATTTCAAAAGACATTTTGTTTTTAAACCAATCAGTTTCTGTCAGATTTGAACAAAATTTATGTTGTGGATAATTTTTCCGGAAATATGTAACTGTTGCAAAGTCATGGTAGATACCGGAATCATTCTTTTTTCCTTTTGTTCTTTGCCGTGCTTGAACTCCAGTCCATTATTAAGATTCCTTTGTATGCACGCTACATCACCTTCTTGTCCTTTAACTTTGTTATGAGTTCTCATTTTGTTTCTTCTTTTTGGTATACTTTAGGATTATGTGTTTTATGTTTTCTCGGCTTATTAATTTTTTTTATTTGAATTAGATTTTTTTTTTGGGCCGAATTATTCTCTCGGCTGAATATGAGATGACATTTTGTGTGTGTGCTCGTCCCGCCTGCACAATCATGTATTCAACCAAAGATGCATTAACCATTCCATAAACTTCAACTTCTAAACCAGTATTGCGAAGTTTGCAGTGTTCAAGTGACATTTTATTTTAGTTTCGTTTACTTCATACAGGGTGCATAAAGGAAGGAAATCTCATCAAACTTCTAGTCATCTTTTGCCTGCCGAGCAACTTCTGTGCATAGGCCATGGTAGGCAGCGACCTGTTTTAAAGTGGGAGGATAACATAGCATGGCCTGGGAATCTGACATTGACAGATTCCACTCTATACTTTGAGGTACTCCATTCCATGTATTGCTGTCATGTCAGATACAGTTACCCATGCAGTTATTTTATTGTTTCATTTTTTTCCATCAATATTTTGTTTTAAATGTGTTTAAGTGAGGATAGACATTATGTAGATTTAGGGTGCGTTTGTTTTGGTTGTGGATATAGAAAAGCTGGTTTCAGAAGCTGTCGTTGAAAATCTACAGTTCATAAGCTGGTGTTTAGAAGTTGTTTGTCTGTTTGAAAAAAAAAGTTCTGAAAGCGCTGCTTGTTGACATAACGACTATAATGCCCTCAGTTTATAAACACAACTCTGTTTTAAGAATAGTTTTGTTCGGAAAACACAGTTTTGGGCTGTCTGTGCAGTCAATCTAATGATAATTTTTAATGATATTTTGAGGTTTTTGAACACAATACCATAAGAGAATTTAAGACGAAAATTAACCCAAAAATTAACCCAATTTTATGTCCTCAAAATAATCATATTTTGAGAATTTAAGACGAAAATTAACCCAATTTTATGTCCTCAAAATAATCATCAAAATAATCATATAAATATAAGTTCAACATAAACTGCATCCTAAGCGGATAGATGAGTTTGTCTACCAAGAACACCTAAAATAGCACAGTTTGTCCTCCAAATTACAAGTAGAAATTTGAAATTTGATAACATCAATGAAAGCAATAGGTATAAAGCTCTCATAATTTTCAACCAATTCAATTGCCTCGAGTCTCCACCCAGAAAGCAAGTGGTATAAAGCACCCAAAAGTTTCAACCACTTAGTAGCCTCAATGCTTAAAGCACCCTAAACTTTAGATAGCACCTCAAATGTTCAACCAGAAAGTAATTGGTATAACACACCCAACATTTTCAACTAGTGTAGCAGTCTACAGTATTGCCACCAACTTATAAGATTCTCAACTGCCAAATTCTTCTGAATGACATAATGAAGTGCATTATAAAGCATTGCAGGTATTATCACTATTAGAAAATAGATTTCATTATACACTTTCATACCAACTGCATTATAAAGCATTGCGAGTAGTGCCACTGATTGTAAGTAACGAATTGCCAAGCAGCTGTAACAAAAACCATATCAGTAGTGTTGAATGTCAACTATAGCAGCAACATAACACCAACCATAACTTGTAATGTGTCCAAATGCTCCAACCATAACAGGAACTATAACAACAACTATAACTGACTTATAAAGAAAAACCAAAGGCATCTCTTTATAATAATAGCTCCAAATAATAAATGAATTATCAAGTGGTGAGAAGTTGTTTGCCTTCTTACTCAAAAAAGGAAATAAAAACCAAAGGCTAAAGCAGCTAAAGCAGCCAATGAAGCAAAATCCAAGTTAAGATAGCCTTCATATTCTAATGTTTGGTTGCCGTTAAGATACCGAACAAAGAACTCAATCAGATAGGGATCAACATAAGTTCATATTGTGTAATAGGAGTTCTTATTCTGTGCGGACACCGCACGCAGCTATGCGTGCGGTGTCCAATGGAAAGATGACATCTGCTGTATAATAGGGCATAAAATGCAGTAATCAAGACATGTCCCCAAGCAGATTTTAGTAACCCCTTTGCCAATTGGAAAGAAGAAGTTTGAGCAGCTCCATTGTTGTTTACATTTTCGTTGCTACATAAACTACTTTTAGTGCATGATTCAAGGTTGCTTTTTCAAACTCCAAAAGCCCTCTCGATCATATCTCGCAATAACGAATGACGCTTATTAAACATTTCTTTTCATCCCCGCTCTACTTGACTAGCTCTTTCATAGTCTTGAATGTGATATCTTGTGTTGGAAAATGATTTTAGAAATCCCCGTTGCAGTGGATATCCGACAGACACAACATAATGTTTCCCTGTTACGACAATCAACTATGAGTTATTATGTAAAACTTTAAGATAAGGTTTAAAGAGGAGTTATCCAACTTAGAGGCGGTAGGGGGAAGTTATGCATACAGGATTGTGTCGCGAACTTGAAATTCTACTATCACAAGCACTACATTTCCAACCAAATCTGACAAAAGTAAAACACATATTGAAGTCGCATAATGACATAACATTCTATGTAGATGAACCACAACATCCAATTTATACGACATTTTCAGTATTTGGCACACGTGCATAAACACTTGTGCCATCAATGACACCAATACAGTCCTATATGAAAGGGCAATAATTTAAATTTGAATATTTTTTTCTTTTGATGAAAAAAAGATCTATGACATATATCCATGATCACAAGATATTTCTATAGGAATATTTCGAAAAGTTGGGTCTTCATGTTTGATAACTCCGGAAGACATACTTACCAATGCATTTAAATTAATAGATAAATATCTACTTATGGTATCAGATGATTGCTAAAATCTCTCACATGCTAACCTTATCGTTTCATTGTGTAAAATGTTATGGTGAATGCCTCATTTGAAGTCATTGTAGAGGAGCCAACGAGACCATGACTATTGTGCAGTTCATTCAACAGATCAATAAAAATTACTTCGCTCATACAGAATATGTATGGAATCTACTAGAGTGCCCCCCAAGAAGCTCATTGACCCATTTGTCCCCGATAAATGTTGATGGCATACATGATATGCAAGAGATCGATGATTCATAGTATGCAGTGAGTACACATACAACTGTTGTAATAATTTTCATGCAACGCTCCTACGTACTCTCTCAGTGAGATTCATAGCTGGAAATATAATAGACGGTAAAATATTACGAATGCTTAAATTAGATAATATCACCCATCACATTTGCTAGCATCAATAATAATAGTTCTGCCAATAATAGATCATAACATAGAACTAGAATAAGAGCAATTGTTCAGTCGCAAAAAAAGAAAAAAAAGTCTTAAGTGGTTATTACACAGAAATGACAGGTACAATTCACACATAACACAAATACACAATAGTAATCAGACGTTGCGATTTTCCTAGAAGAAACATAAGTAATAGACCCTTCTTTCAGGCGCCATGGTCATTACCAGATCTTCAATTGGCTTCAGTGAGTAAAAATACAAGGGCACATCTTAAAAAAATTTCGATATCTGTTCATGTATTTTTATTACATCACTAATAGATGAAGATTGTTGTGCATTGGTGACGTCAGAATATAAGTTCGTACATGCTGTAACTAGCTCAGATATTTGGCTTCTTAAGTACGCATGACCAATTTTTTTGTACGACTTGCTCTTGCTTTTAAAGAAGGCGGTGTCCGTGCATTGCTAGATTCACTGATATCATTCCTGCCATGCGGTGATATCTCAATATGATCAATCGAGCTATCTCTTGGCTCTTTTGAACTTTGCGCAGTCCAATAATTTTCACCAGTCCAAACAACCCCTCCAAACATGACATCTAGCTTCTCCTCTAGCTCTAGTTAAATTCCGCCAAACTTAAATTTCTTAGCACTTGGTACAACCCGTCATTCGTATAATTAGAGGGAAGTTATGTGTAACACATGTGCATGCTAGGAAAATTTATATATGTCTTAAAATAGATTTGACTTTTAATTTCTCCTTTCACCAATCTGTTGATGCATCTATGGTGTTCTTAATTGAACCTGAAGGCCAGTGGATCCTCTTTTGAGCTCTTTTCATACCTTCTAGTCCTTTTTTAATTGGTCTCATTTTTTCTTTAATTGGGTTCGATCATATACCCTTCCGGTTTTCTCTTGAAAATTATTTGTTATGTTACGCCAACCTTCTTTGTTGAAATGTATTGTTGGCCTGTTCCTTAATTCAATTTCTGTCATACATATATCACCAAAAAATAATATTTCTTTGTACCAGATAGCAGATGTTGCGTCATCTCTTATATTGTTCATTTGCTAACAATAAGTTTAAAAAATTAAGCAAAGAGTATATAGAAAAACAAAATAAAATAAAATAAAATTAAACATGACACTATTTCAGCTAATAAGATTGATATTTATGAGGAACCATTAAACAAAGAGGCATGCTTGTTTTAAATAAATGAATTTCCAGCAAAACCACATTCTAAAGTCCACTCCAACTTCATAGACAAGGATAAAGAGTTCCACTCTAGCTATATAGACCATGTGTGAATTTGTAACAATAACTAGCTATGTCACTCCTAAATTGATTCATCTTTGGAAAAAAAAAAAGAGGTTGATTAGTACCAGACTAATTATGTTCAAACATAATTCCTTATTCTTCCCACATTTGTAACAATAGCTAAATGTGTCACTCCACTTTATTTCCTTGTGTAATTAGCTAAATGCAAATCAATTCCGAAGAAAAACATTATTCTTCTATTTTATACATATCTATTCATGCATCTTATATCATCATTCAACTTTATAAAGCTGAAATAGGGGGTTAGAGAATGATGCTAGACTATTAATTCATAAAAAAGATATGATTATTTATCCTTATGCATCTTCAAATTTTCATCCATATCCTTAAA
>NW_018165132.1:370540-371194 GCF_001263595.1 Phalaenopsis equestris | reverse complement strand
AAAAAAAAATCTGATGAACAAGCAACACCTATCAGGAAGACCAAAGAAGTAATCACCTGACAAATGAATATCAAAGATAAAAGATTGAATAATCTTCAAGCTTGAGCAACCAAATTAAAACTTCTCAACCAAAGTGTAATAAAATGGAGTTGCCCTGTTCGAAATCCTCTAATAGAATATGAGTAGATTTATAGAGAAGCTTTTAGGGCGAGAAAACTCACAAGCACAGAAAAGTCTAAAAAGAAGGGCGAGCATAACTACATCACCTAGGAACGTGCGTGATAGGCAATGTCAAGAAGATGTGGATACTGTCTAACTTTGTGATTAAGAAATATTTATCAAGCCACCACAAGGTTTGTTATTGACCCCACAAAACTTATTTTTCACGGGAGAAAATTATGAGTTGGCATAAAAAAAGCTTATAGGGTATGGTTTATTAAATTTTGGAACATTATTTAGTAGGCTAGTTTCAACAAACACTATTTTTTAACATAAAATTTTTCATCGTCTAATTCTAATTACAGCTATGCCAATGATATTCTAATTACTGATGAGGGATACAGCATACCAAAATTACACTTCAACTATATAATGAAATGAAGGCTTTGGAAAAGTAAGTTGATTTTTTGGGTAGAAGCTCATTGTGAGGGAAAG
>NW_018165132.1:361048-370440 GCF_001263595.1 Phalaenopsis equestris | reverse complement strand
TTATGCATCTTCAAATTTTCATCCATATCCTTAAATAATTGAGATTCCAAGTGGATTTGGGTTTGGATTCCACAATATCAACTCAAATATCTAGCATACAAGGTTTGTAGAATCCTGAACCCAGATTTGGGTTAGCTGTATATTTCTTTGACTCGCACACAAAAAGGAGAGGGAGATAGCTAACTTCAACTACACAATAGAAGAATCTTACAACATAATTCCAAATGGCAAAATAAGTATGAATAACTGAGTTCCAAATCCCAACAGATGTTAAAATAATTCAACAACACAACATAATAATCTCATAGCAAACTTTGCCTTTAAAAAAACTCATGGCATAATTCCATAAAAAAGAAAACTGAGTTCCAAATCCTGTGTGAACAACTCAGGAGAAGAATAAGGGAAGATATTGACATGGGGATAGAAGTGTTGGAGATGTTACCAGACGAGCATAGAAGAAGAAGGGGTGGCGAGATCGGCCGCTAGGGCGTGAGAGCAGGAGAAGGTGAGGCAATCTGTGGGAACGCCTAGAGCACGTGGGAGGAAGGAAGCTCGGAGCGAGGGCATAACGGGAATCTGCGTTCGCAATTGTGTACAACAATTTAAAACCCCGTTTCAGACCGAATTGATGAAACTCGCGAACCAAACGAAATATTAACGCCGTTTGGAGAAAAAGCTAGTTTTAAAAGCTCAAACAAACACACACGTAGTTTGGCCTTGTGACTGGATGGAGGTCACTTATTGAAATTAGTAACTGCGGAAGTAGGAAAGGTTACATGTATTAAGTATTAACATTTCCTTGGACCAAATAATAGAAGCCTCATACAGTGCATACGCCCATTATCTATTTTACACAGTAATAATGCTTCTAATCATGTTATATTTTTTTTCAATTCTTCTCAATACTTTAACTGCTTTCACTTTTTTTTTTTTTCTCTTTCTGAGAGCTTGTATTGCATTCTTCTGTCTCATCAAAACGTACAAGTATACTCCTAAAATTCAGTATGATATAACTTCCGAATGGTAGAATAAGGTCTACATATATATTTAGTGTAGCTGCATGAAGACATGACGATGAATTTTGCACCCACAAAAACACATACCATTCATTTAACATTAATCGCAATCAATCATGAATTATCCATGTGTGGAGCCATATAAAGAGAAAAGAATGCTGTCTAAAATATCAAACAGAAGAATTCTGTTTGCCAAACCTTGGAAAGAATGTTCCATGCAAGGTACATCATATGATGATTGAGGAAACCTTCATCAGAATATTTTCCTTTTAAAAAGGCATGTTGTGAAATATGTCTAGTGCTATGATTGCAAGAGAAAACACCTAATACAATTCTCAGTAGAAATGAATAGAAAATGAAGATTCATAACACCCCCAAATAGTTGAGATAAGCTAACTATGATGATGATGATTATGTCAGATGAAGAATATGTGGATGTTTATCCTATTCTCATTTAGCTATGACAGCGTGGTTCAACATTTTTGTTGATTTATGTTTTATTGAAATTCTGCATAATACTTCTTCCAATTGTATTTATGATTTATCTTTCACTCTGCATTGATGTTGTCAGGGAATTCAATTTAAAGGTTTTAAAGAACCTATTAAACTTAATCTTTCAAGTCAAGGTTCAAGAGTTGAGAAAGTAAAAGTAGGACCATTTGGTTCCAAACTACTTGACTCTGCTGTCTCTGTTTCTTCTGGTGACAGGTAAATTTAATAAAACTTATTTTAACAGTTACTGTTATTTTCATCTGAAACTGTATCAATTCCTTTTTTGGCATCCTAGTTCATCACTGAGCTCCTTAAAAAATACTAGTTTCTCGAACATTTCTATCATGATTATGCATGAATCAATCTTAGGCCATATATTTAACTTTTTAATCTACATACTAAAATTATTGATCTAACTTTGAGTTTGATTAGGCAAGAAACTTGGATTCTGGAATTCGTTGATTTTGGTGGTGAATCAAGAAGAGATGTTTGGCATTCTTGCATTAGTGAAGTTATCTCACTATACGAATTTATACGGGAATATGGACCCGATGATGAAGATGCTTCAATCCATCATGTATACGGTGCTCATAGAGGGAGAAGAAGAGCAATCAGTAGTGCAGCAAACAGCATCGCAAGGCTACAGTCTTTGCAGAGTATTCAAAGGCTATCAGAGGATCCAACTAAATTAGCGCAATTCTCATATTTAAAAAATGCCCCTGGTGGTGATATTGTTCTCCAGACTTTAGCGGTTAATTTTTGGGGTGGGCCTTTGATAAAGAAGTTTGAGCAAACGGGTCATGGAGTAGTACAATGGTCGAGGCCTTCTGAAGATTTTTCCAGTGGCAGCGAACATGTATTTGATCTTGATGGAAGTGTATATCTGCGCAAATGGATGAAATCTTCAAGTTGGACGTCTAGCTCCTCTGTTGCCTTCTGGAAGAACTCATCGGTTAAACATGGGATTATGCTAGCTAAGAATCTTGTTGTTTCTGATCTAAACCTTGTAGAACGAGCAGCATTGACATGCAAAGAGAAAAGTTATAAAGTGGAGAAAACTCAGGCCACACTGGATGCTGCTATGATTAAAGGAATTCCTAGCAATATTGACCTTTTCAAGGTGCTCTTTTCTTTTATATCACGGTATACAAGAATTTAGCAGCTATTTGTTAAAAAATTCTTTGGAGTTTGCTTGCTTTACTATAATTCTAGATGGCTTTTAGAAGAGTGAAGGTTGTTAATTTATGAAGAATCATGAGTTGCAATGCGAATCAAAATTTAATAACGGCCTTAAATAAATAATCGGTATGATGGTGATGATAGAGGTTTCATGGCCTTTTAATAAAACCTATTTTCAATTTTTTTTTGAGATTCAAATGCTTTTTATAAAGCTGACTACAGTGAATTACTAGAAGGATAATGATGATGATTAGTTGTTCTCATTGCTCAATTTTTAAAGAAGAGTGATAGTATTATCTGTTGTTAGATTCCCTCTTTCTTTTTTTTTTCTATTATGAGCTGATTAAATGTAGATGTTATCATGTTGTTTAAGTTGGGTGAATGGCTTTGATGTCATGACTCAGACTGTAAAGTTTGGAATATCTAGGCGGGAGTGGCTGGACTGACACAGTAATTCCTAATGAAACATTTTTCTTTCCTAAACAAAATTTTGCATAACTATTCAGGAGTCTTCCAAATCATAAAAGAGCCATAGATATCTTATTCAAACAAAAATACATTCAAATTTAAATCTTTTACAACTGTTATAATTTTTCTTCAGTCAGTGAGTTCTCTTTTGTGCTTCAGGAACTTGCGCTTCCTTTATAATTTTTCAGTCAGTGAGGAGTTCTCTTTTGTGCTTCAGGAACTTGCGCTTCCTTGCACCATTCTTGCCCAAAAGTTAGACAAACTTAGGCGCTGGGAGAAGCCAATTTGGACTTCAGCTTTCCTTGTGTTTGCCTATGCCGTTATATTTAGGTAAGCTACAGCTGCCTTGGTATCTTACATTAAACTGGCTTAATTGCAAAGTTAGGCTGGAATTCATGTTTTGAATTTTTTGTGTTAAACTCATCAATCTTTCATGAGGAGCAGAAAACAATTACCGTGTATTTTGTCAGCCCAATGAATTTTAGTACATTTTTATCGAATTATGTTTTGTTATGATCTTTTTTAGACCAGGACTGGATATTTATAATTTTTTGGTGCGTTAATATATTTAACCTTTCTTTCCAAACATAAAAAATCTGTTGGTTTTGGTTGAATTATAGTATTTATTTTAGCTGTGGATACATGTACCAGTGGTAGTAGATCTAGTGGGGAAGTTGTAATAGTGGGTGATCAAATCAATAAAGGAGTGAACATTTTAGATATCTCGGGTCTATTGTTCAAAGTATGGTGATATAGATGGGGATGTTATTATTAAAATTCAAGTTGGATGGTTGAAGTGGAGGAATGCATCGGGCCTATTTTGTGATAGAACGTGATGAAAAAGTACTCCTTAGACTTGAAGGAAAATTTTAAAAGATGGTGGTGAGAACTACAAGCTTTTTGACACAAAATGCTGGCCTATAAAAGAGACACATAAAACTAAATACACAGAATGCTGGCCTATAAAAGAGACACATAAAACTAAATTAAGTGCTATTGAGATGAGAATACTCAGGTGGATGAGTGGCTTTACACTTAGAGACAAAATGCCGAAATGAATTTGTTCGCGACATGGTTGGTGTAGTTCTAGTGGTAAGCAAGATTAAAGAGAGTTGTCTTAGATGGTTTTGGTCATATTAAACATTGACATCTGATGATTCGATTAGGAGAGTAGATGTTTTAGATTCAAATTATGTTAAGAAAGGTAGAGATAGATCTAGAAAGACTTGGGCCATTTGTATAAAAATTGGATAAAAAAATGATCTTAATTTATTAGAGTTAAATGAAAAGTTGGATAAAAAAATGATCTTAATTTATTAGTATTAAAGGAAAATATGACGTTCAATAGGACACAATGGAGAAAAAAGATTCATGTAGTGGACCCCACTTAGAGGGATAAAGATTTGTTGTTGTATACATGTAGTACCAGTACTGTTGCCTTTTGCCGAAACATTGATAGAATAGTGGAACTGTTCTGCAGCTAAAATCTACGCAGATTCGACAAGGCATTATTATTTAGTAAGCTTTACACGCATACCATTCCATTCCTATGTATTCACAAATCTAACAGCTAAACTTCAATTTTTACATACATACCACCTTCCCTATGCATGAAAGACCTATTTTACTTTTTAAATGTTAAAATAGTAGTATTTTTTATGTGACATGAAATATTTGGGTGACATAAATGTAAAAAGTAAAATTTAGGTGTTTTATATGCAAAATACATTGGAATTGGGTGAACTGTATGTAATTGTCTCCATTATTAAATTTTTACTCGAATGGAGAACAGGATTCTGAAATCCATTCCTTGCAAATCCACTTTTCCGTACCCATTTGAACACTATAGTATGTAACACATTTTGAACACTGTTAAGTATGTAATGCAATGTTTTTCTATTCATTTACTATTTTTCATAATCATAACTTCTAATACATGCTTTTTCTACAACTCTTTCGTAGAAACCTACTACCCTATGTATTCCCTGTGATGCTGCTTATCAGCTCCGCTACTATGCTACTGTTGAAGGGCCTTAAAGAGCAAGGCAGATTGGGAAGATCTTTTGGCAAAGTAACAATACGTGATCAACCACCCTCGAACACAATCCAGAAAATTGTAGCTCTTAAAGAAGCCATTTCTGATATAGAAATCCGCCTTCAAAATCTGAACATTTCACTTCTCAAGTTTAGGACAATAATCCTAGCAGGCCAACCCGAGGTATGCTGCAAAATGAAGCCTTTTTTTTTCTGTTCATGTTATTAGCACTTCTTTCATATTTGCAAAAACTTCAATAAGTTATGTTGTTATATTTCTAAAACATGCGGAAGATCTACTGTTATATTTGCAAAAAAATCAGAAAGGTTTCCTGAGTAGACCGTAACAAGTTTAACTTGAGATCAATGAGAATGTGATGCTTCATAATATTTGTTTGTTGAACTCTAAATATTAAAAAGATTAAAACCTACAACTGCTCCTGCATGAATGCTCGGTTAGGTTTCTAAAAACTGTCTGCACGTTATAATTCATGCAACCGAAGCCCCCATGCCACTTCTCCCTTTTGGTCTTTGGTGTGAACGAAGCCCTTTTTCTCTCAGTTTGCCCGATCCAAAACCTACTGCTCCTCTAATACGATCCGATGTCAAAATCGAACCGCCTCTCCACAGAAATTAGGGCAAACACAATTTTTTATTATAATAATCCAAACAAAGGAACAATAACACAAAGATAAACACCTACAATTCGAGATGTATGAATTCTCTCCCAGACTAGACTTACGTTTCATAACTCAATCTCACGCTTAAGTCTAACCCTAGACATATCAAGCCTATTTATACCCAATAATAATAATAACAAAAGACTTAATTGCCCTTAGATGTACAAAAGAAAAATTTGCCCTTAGGCTAGGTGCTCTCATAATATTACTCTCCCTCCAAAAGGCACATTATCCTCGAGGTGCAAAAAAATGAGCGTTCCTCCTCCAAATCTGTCTCTATTTCTTCATTCTCTGTTTCCTCGTCCTGCACTATGAGAACTTGTAATCTTTGATCCTTGCAATGGTGTCCTGGGGTAAACTTCTCATTATACCGAAAAAATAACTCATTGGCTCGCTTCGCTCAAATCTCTGTCCTTGTAAGGCACTTGAGTGTTGCTCCAGGTTGTGGTCCTTTATTCCTATCCTCCGCAACTTCCCTCTGGATTTCTACTGTTTGAGCTTTTAACATCATCGTGGTTGCAACAGTTTCGTACAATGCTTCATCTGTGTTTCTTCTATTGGCTTTCTTCATATGGTTCTTGTCTTTCACCATCTAGAATAGCTCCATCATCTCCCTCAATTCCCGCTCTCTTAGTAGTCAGAGTGTTGCCCATATTTCATGAAATTTCCCTTCAGTCCTGCTTCAAAAATCTCTTACACTAGTTCCGACAATAGTTAAAATCTCTCCCTATATTCAAGACATAGAATTACTCGTGTAGTAGGTTTCCTTCTCGAATTGCCTAGAGAGGTTCCAACAAACGGTCCTTAAGTTAATCCTACGAACGAATTCGATATCTGACCTCCTTTCACTGAAACCAGGCTTAGGATTTTTCCTCAAATATAATTCTGCAGTCATGAGTTACTCCTCCCCATCTAACCCATTCACCACGAAGTATTGTTCAGCTTGATGCACCCACCCATGCACGTCTTCCCCCCTCAAAGATCCACATCTTCAACTTCCTGTCTCTAACATATCTGCCCCAACTTCCTCTTCTTCTGTTGTTTCCCCTCATGTATTAAGGGTCCCATGTATCGAGGGTAAAAATCCTTCCTTCGATTGTAGCCATATCCCCTCTCTGCTTCTCTTTCTTCTGCTTCACGCTCCTTCATACCTCAGACATAATCCCTTCTCCATGTTTCAGCCCAACTGTCTCTATTAGAAATCTCTAATCCACCCTTAATCTTGAGAGGAGGTTCGCGATGGTGGATGTTTTCCTCATGTTCCTCACATTCGATCACTATTTCTGCCGATCTTACCGTGGATTGTCTAGTCAACATTTGATTAGGGTTTACAAATAAAATTGTCGGCGGTTTCTTAGATTGCATCTCAATAAACCTCTTTAGCATCTCTCGAATTTCTCTCATGCTCTCGAATCGATCATTCAGTCAGTTCTCCATAGACGAGAATCTCTCCTCTATGGCAACGAAACTTTCTTCCATCCCAAATTTTATTTGACTCCTCTCTTAGGGTCTGTTTGGGGCAGCTGCAGCTTATCCAGCTTCTGCTGATAAATAGTTGATCCCGATAATCTGTTGATGAGCAGCTGATCCGAATAAGCTGACTGACTGTTTGGTTTGTGCGTTTGGAAAACAATTTATTCTGGATAAATGACCACTCTGCCCCTATTTTGGATAAGTTGTTTAGCTGTTTGGTTTGTGCGTTTTGTAAACAGCTTATTTGCAGATTTTTTTAGTTAAATGAATAATCTGTCACACAGAATTTATTATTTTCTCAAATATTAAGACATAAAAATGCAAAAGAGTTGAATTACATTTATATAACTCAAAAAGTTCTGATTATATCAAATAAGCACAGTGACATACGAAAGTGAAGTACACATTCACACACTATGAATTATAATGAGATAAAAAAAAAAATAACATGTTAAAATTACAAGGAAAAAATGTCAATATTGACTTTAAAATGTAAAAGTATATCACGACGAATGTTGTCCTATTCTGATACCTCAGAACCCCGAACAAACCTGTTCGACTGGGATATCGTAGAAATGGAAGCACTCGAACCACATACGGTGTTCTCCTGTTATGTACTGTTGAACTCCGAGCAGAGGTGTCCAATTGGGATATCGTGAAAACAGTTGTACTGTCGGTCCACCTGAAGAATTTGCAGTCTTCCGGTCCGTGTCCCCACCGCGGACACCTGTAGAATTGTCACCCGTAGCTATGTGTCTATCATGACGCGAGTAGCAAGGACGGTAGCCCGCATCGACACATCACTTGCCAAGAATTGTCTGAATACCTCGAGCTCATCGTCCTGCAATTATTATAAAAAGAGTAGATCAGTCAAAAACTAAAGGGAATAAAGAAACTCAACTTACCAAAGTGTGGAAGCAATGGTTGCCGACAACAAAGTTCTTTGATCATCCAAGCTGCTCCACATTTATCTCAATAGCTCCACATTTATCTCAATAAAATTAATAGACACAAAGTAATAAATGGAAGATAAATTCATTGCAACATGCAGACTCATTTTTTAGGCTTATTTTAAGGGTCAAATAATTCATATGAAATACTGTTGCTGAATCAACGGTTACCCTAAAAGAAGGGTCATCTAAGCTGTAATAACAATGAATTACATATTCCATGCATTTAACCGAAGCAATGTAAAGCATACCCATGAACATGTATGCCGAAGCAATGCGAATCAACAAGTACAACATAAGAACAAAAGTACAGGTAAACAATGTGAATCAACAGGTGATGCATTACAAATTAACTGGCCATCCAAGCTACTCCAGGTAATGCCGAAATGAACAGGTCTCACATAAGCTTAAAGTCTCTAACATTACCCTTATATAAGCTAGAATATGTAGCAACCCACTTTGACAGCAAAAAAGTCTCTACCGATACCCTCATGTAAGCAAAACCACATGAAACAACATAACCACATGTGGCCATCCAAGCTGCTTCAAAGAGCTGCATTATCCATCCAACAAATTCTTTTACCAACATAACCCATAAAACAAACCCATAACTCCCAACAAATTGTTTTCCATACTCAAACGTAATACAGAAGGCAGTGGTTGCCCTGAAAGAAGGTTCATCCAAGCTGCTTCAAATAGATGCACCATCCATCCGGTTTTGATATCCGAACAACAAAATTAACATTAAAATTGCAGAATTAAAAACAGCTATACAAATTGGCCCTGCTGTGATAATGTAATATCAACAAAATTTTGATAACAACAATGATTTTAGATCCGCCCCTCACAACTAGAAATGCCTGCTCAAAAACACTGAATTTAATTTTATAAATGGAGGCTTTTGTTATGCTTCCCCTCAACAGAAACTAATTTTACAAATGGAGTCTAATATCAACAAGATTCATACAAGTGCAACAATTACCAAATTTTCCAGATGGTGCAACTATTAACACAAGTACTCTAATCTCAAATGCTCTACCATATGAAATGTGAACCTATTAACCCACATAAAACCACATAAAGAAATATAAGGAAAGAGT